>NW_027284204.1:0-85000 GCF_046629955.1 Centroberyx affinis | reverse complement strand
AGTTAATTGTTTGATTGATTTACATACTTGCATACATTTTAAGAGACTTTAAAAAATCTATGAATAAAGGAAGATAAAAGGAAGAACTTAGAACTGTTATTGATCTATGTGTTAGAAATATGAGGGATTTTTAAATGCATGCAACTGAAAAGAGAAGCAGAAACAACTTGTGTGGAAGTTTGAATGTTCCACCAAAGTGAAACGCCGCTTTAAATATCAGGATCAAAGCAACAGAGTGTCCGCTGTCCTGTTTCACTCATTTATAGCTTCATTTAACAACAACAAATGGGCTCCATGCCACAGATCAATAAGGACACACACACACACACACAGATACACACACACACGTGACAGCTGACTTCAAATAATTAAGACTGCGTCAGGTCACTTTAAGCCCTGAGGACAGTGTCAGTCCAAACACACACACACACACACACACACACACACACACACACACACACGCACTCACATACACACGTGACACAGAACACAATGGTCTACATCACGGTTGTCACATCAACAGTACACCACAGCAATGTATAATTTATCACTTTTAATTACTTCACTGCTGGTGACAGCTATCGTCTTGCCACGTGTGCACACGCTTGCTTTCATGTTCCTGTGTGTGTGTGTGTGTGTGTGTGTGTGTGTTGCTCTGATCTAATGAGTGATTGGCCGTTTTAAAAGAGAAGAAGAGGGCGGCTGAGGATTAGCCCACTCGGCATATGGGCAGACAAGAATATCTAACATTTGTCTATAGGGCAAGGAAATTAAAGAAGGATATGGAAAATAACAGACAAGGATGAGATACAGTCTGGAATTGTTTAGAGCAGTGGTTCTCAATGTGGGGTCCGGGGACCACCAGGGGGTCCCCAAGAAATTGATGAATTGTTAAACTTCACCATTGTTTCATTGACAATAAGTTAACACGATTAGAAAATGTAGAAAAATGACCATTTTGATCCTAGTTTCTCTGTTATCTCTCTACCTACAATACACATAGTCATGGGATTCCGGACAAAATCATATCTAACAATAAAAATATTCTCAGATTTGGGTCCGAGAGACAAAATCTCATCAAATGGGGGTCTGTGGCCCTAATGTGGACTAAATTAGGGGTCCTTGATATGAAAAAGGTTGAGAATCACTGGTTTAGAGAGAGCAGGCCTGTTAGGCATGGAGAAATCCTTGTCTGAAAAGAAAGAAAGAAAGAAAGAAAGAAATAATCTGATCTCACACAAATATGTGAAATAAACATGACTTGTTTACTTGCTTACTTAAGCTAGTTAGCTAGCCAGCAATTAGCTATGTAGCTAAGCAACAATCTGCCACTGATGCAGGAGAGGTGGAGTCACTGCTCTGATCCGTTTATCTTACAGTGTTATTAGCCATGTTACAATAGACCAGCGTTCACTACAACTGGTTGCAATTATGGTACATTTCAACACAGTCCCACATTAGGGAACTGGATGTTCATACTGTCTCCATTACATCATGCCTGAGATCACATTAAATCATTAAAACATAGTCCTAACTCCATATATTTCCCTCGGTTCAAAGTTGAGTAAAGGGTAAATACATATGGAAATATATATTAAAAGCTGCTAGCATCCCAGATGTGACTAATGCAGGGGGGGGGGCGTCCCGGTCGACCCCTTTGACCTGCACCAAGGCTGTATGTGACTGAAGGCCCTGAGGTTGTGTGCATATGTTTTTGTGTGTGTATGGGCGAGTGAGAGAGAGGTGCGTGTGCATGTGTGTTAGAAAGAGAGAGAGAGTCTGTCTACATTTCCATGTGTGTTTATGCATATGCATGCTTGCATACATATGTGTGTGTGTGTGTGTGTGTGTGTGTGTGCATGTATACAGTTTGTGTGTCTCTGTGTGCACTCAAAGCACCATGCCCCGAGGCTGTGACAGACGGACTGTAGACCACGTTACCCACACACCCCACTGCCTCGCTTAATAGTGCATGAGATGAGAACATTTGGACTTCAAAACGCCCACCCCACCCCCCCCCGCCGCCCCGCTATCCCCCCCTTCCATGGGAAATTGAGTTTTACGGCCCCCCCCCCACTTTGACACAATGGCTCCAATGGGTTTTGGACTGTTAAGAGGAAAACCCTTTCTGGAGATGTCCTGGCTGAGTTGACTGGAAAACCTAATATGAAAACACACACACACACACAAAAAACGCGAACAGCTAACATATACGGGTGCGATTACACACGCGGAGGCAAGCACATATGCATACGCACAGGCGGCAGGCACGGGCAAAACATACACAGAGATGTAAACAAACAGACATACACAGGCACAGATGCACAGGCGGATGAGACTGCGCACATGGACATGAACACATGGACACACAAACGGGCATAAATACAGGCAAAGAACACACACACACACACACACACATCTCCATCCATCGACCACCTGCTCTTTCTTTCCATATAAACTAACCAGGTGAATTCAAATGAAAGCTACTCTTTTCCTTATTGGTTTGCACTTCTGCCATGAAGGAGAGATGGGGCTATAGAGTAGGAGACCGGTTAAAGCAGGATTTTTAAGCCTTAAGACATCTGAGACACAGATTGTGCACAAAGGGATGAGAGCCAATACTAGGAGGATGGTGTACATTTTGCACACTAAGTGTATTTTACTGCCAACAGTACTGATATAATGACAAGACAATTCCTTGTGTACATAAACAGCTTAAGAGTCAGAAAGCCGCACCCTTCTTCTTTGCAAATGTCTATTGTTGATACTCCAAAAATGTAAGTTTGGTGCCTTAAAACAGTGATTCTCAACCTTTTTCATATCAAGGACCCTAATTTAGTACATACTTTGGCTCTCAGGTGTAAATCTGATAATATTATTGTTAGATATAACTTTGATCCAGAATTCCATGACTATCTGTATTGTAGGTAGAGAGATAACAGAGAAACTATGATCAAAACAGTCATTCTTCTACATTCTCTAATTGTGTTAACTTCTTGTGAATTAAATAATGCTGAAGTTTAACAATTCGTCAGTTTGCTGGGGACCCCCCGGAACCCCCTCAAGGACCCCTGGTGGTCCCCGGACCCCACGTTGAGAACCACTGCCTTAAAAGCAATGCAAGGCCTCAGTCAGGTCTGATCATCCATTCAGTCCATTAATCTGGTTCATAATGAGACCATGACAACATGAATGAAGAAAGAAATCAGGAAAATCTTGAAAACAAAAGTAAAGTGCCTGATTGTGGTAACAGCATAGGTCATCATCATTTTCCATCAGCAGCCCTCCTTCAATGTACTAAAAATACCAGATTGGAGCTTTATGTGAAGCAATGCCTCGATCAGATACGATAATCCCTTTACTACATAAATCCTATACAGAGAAACATAATCACTCTCTTTAGTGTTTGCTCTGTGCTCAGAGCATACATCATCAGTCTGTAATTGGATTAGCCTAGACAGGTCAGAAGGTCGATTGATGAAAGTAGGGCACAAGAAGGATGTGTGTGCAAGCATACAAACACGCACACACACACACACACACACTGCCTAATGTCTAAGCATCGGTACAGTCAACTGAATTTAGCATGTAATCTCTCAGCACTACTCGCATGCACAACACCCATCTTCAAAGTCTAAGGTATAAAACACTGCACTCCTGCTTTGATATCTCCTGGTGTGAGTGACTGGGACTGTAAACAAGTATAGTAATAACTGAAAATAATCTGATTATTAAATTTCTCCTGCAAATGACATTTCTAATTCCTGGAATCCTGGGTGAATCTTCTTCTGTTTTTTTCTGAAAAGTTGTTCCATTTTGTTTTACAGTTCATTCTGGGACATCATGCAAATGAGACAGAAATAAGAGAGAGCCCCACCCCCTCCCTCCCTTGTAATGTCCTTATTTAAAACTCCAAACCTCCAAAACTCCCTATTAATAATCCATCATGATTGATGGTGTCTGGAACATAAACCTTGTATCTCCAAACTTTTCAGTAAGAGAAACAGCCTTGGTTTTAGCTGACGCTCACTTAAAACTGCTGCAGTTAAACAAGTGTGGTAATCTAGGACCAGGCGTGGTTGAAATCAATCGTAATGATAAGGATTTTTTTCAATATATATCATGATATGGTTCATGTATAAGTAAGTGTGATGTCAGACAAATAACATACCTCGTTTTTACATAAAATTAGCTTGTGATCAATTTAGAGAGCAGAATTTTGCGTCGGGATATCCCAAAATCACCACATCATCACGATATATCACGGAAAGACGATAAACGATAATACTGAATTATCGCCCGACCCAACTGCAACCTAAGGAAGGAGCGCCAGTAACCCAAAACTAACTCGCAAAGTAATAAGCAATCATCCCCAATCATCCTAATGCTGGCAAGAGGTAACGTGAGGAGGGAACGTTTCTGAGCCCGCGGACTCTCACGGAGATCAGGTGACGGTGATGACTCAGCCCGGACCGCACCGGAGAGATGTACCCGCTAAAGGTGTGTGTGTGTGTGTATGGGGGGAGGTAAGGGATTGATGAACAGAACGACACAGAAATAGATACATGGGGGGAAAAAAAGAGAGAAGGCAGATAGACAGGCCGATACTCCGAAGCAGTTCTGAGCAGGCCTAAGAATAAAAAAAAATAAAAAATAAAAAAAACACTGGTGAGAAGACACTTGAGCACATTTATACTCAGATGCACACTCCAGACAGAGAGAGGTAGAGAGAGTGGGAGGGAGAGAGAGAGAGAGACACAGCCAGGAAAACACAGAGAGAGAGAGAGAAATAGAAACAGACAGGCAGGCGGAGAAACAGCGAGAGAGAGAGAGAGAGAGAGAGAGAGAGAGAGAGAAAGACAGACGGGCAATCGGCATCGGAGAGTCCCAACAGTGACAAGGCAGACAGCGTCCCTGGCAAGCAAACCTGAGAGCGCAGACACCGAGAGAGAGAGAGAGAGAGAGAGAGAGAGAGAGAGAGAGAGAGACGGCCACGCTAAGAGACAGAGAGGAAGAGACAGAGGAAAAGGCGGCGAGACAAAGTAGGCGGGAGAGAACAGAGGGAAAGCGAGAGAGGAGGTGGCAGGGGCAGGAGAGAGTGATTTTTTTCTGCACTGTTTTTTATTCTAAGGGATAGAGAGAGAGATGGAGACAGACAGAGAGAGAGAGCAGAACTCAGCAGGGAGTCCTACATGTCTGTCTCGTGGGCCAACAGAGAGAATACTCCACACGACAAGGACGACTTGTCTTTCCTCCACGAAGCAGGCGGGTAAGCCGGGCCAGCCAGCCAGCTTACCAGCCAGCCCCCCCCCCACACTGTAGGAAGTGATGGTGGCAGTCACAAGAAATACTGGCTCGATGTTTTTGCATGAGCTTTGCAAGTAAAATGTGTTATAATACAACATATATCATCGTTGTCCGGGGGAAACCTTGCAACTCCAATTTTTTTGATTTTCATGTTTTAACTTCAATAGAAAAATGAAAATGTTAATGCAATTAATGCGATTATTTGACAGAATATTGCAATTTAAACTGCGGTTCATATCATCAACAAGTTTTTCTTGTCATCATTTTTTCGGAACTTTTACAATTTTTTTTATGAAAAGTGATTTCGTTAAAAAAATAGATGTCAATGTGCAGGAGTTTGAGTATGATGAAACCAATATTGTTGTATTGTTGTATTGTGTTGTTGTGTTGTATTGTTGATTCATGGGCCAAAGATTATCTGGACCTCTAAAAAAAAGAAAAATCTAATCTCTAAATCTCTAATCTCGAAAAAATCGCTTAAGAAATTAATTGCAGCCTCTGCGATTTTTGTTCAATTAATTGTTCGTCTCTAATGAAAACCTTTCAAATCCTATTTTGGATAAACTGAAAAATGCCTGGTCGTCAAGCTTAGTTCCTGAAAAGTTTGGAGATACAAGGTTTATGTTCCAGACACCATCAGTCATGATGGATTATTAATAGGGAGTTTTGGAGTTTTAAAAAAGGACATTACAAGGGAGGGAGGGGGGGGGCTCTCTCTTAGTTTTGTCTCTGCATAATGTCCCAAGATGAACTGTAAAACAAAAAGGAACAACTTTTCAGAAAAAAAAAAGTGATGTCACTCAGGTACACACTGCGCTTTCATCAAATGCGGCGGTTTTAAAAGGAATATTTCCAGATCCTTTTGGAAGCTCGTGGGACAGATGATTCAGCACAAAAAAAGATACAGTCTGAGACACCGACTCCTTTTGAGACAAGAATAACGCAGACTCGCGTGTCTGGTGCTGCCCTTTAAAGTGAATGCAAATTGGTGCCTGAAGTTTTTTGGGGGGGGGAGTAACATTAACATTTCTGGCTGGCATCACTGCTGTCATTGTAAAAAAAAAATTAACATTTGTGCCTGTAGCATCATTTCTGTCAGCGTCGAGCCGAGTGAACTGGCGGTGAACTGAAGAGGAGGCTGGCTCGGTGCTGTTACTGTCTAGTGTGGCAGCTCGCGTGTGTGTGTGTGTGTGTGTGTGTGCGTGCGTGTGTGTGTGTGTGATGGAGGAAATCAGACAGAGAAATTAAGTCGGAGAAAGATAAAGTAAGCAAAGTCGGGGTGGCAGGGGAAGCGAATCAGAGAGAGAGTGAGAGAGAGTTTGTGTGCTTTCATACTCTGTGTGTGTGTGTGTGTGTGTGTGTGTGTGTGTGTGTGTGTGTCTGAGTGGCCACAGTCCACGGTGTCAGCAGCTCTCATTACCGCACACAGCTGAGGACCTCAGAGAGCGCGTTAAGTAGCTGCTAATACAGCCACTGTCTGTCTACATACAAGCAACAACAACAGAGAGAAAGACACACACACACACACACACACACACACACACACACACACACACACACACACACACACGTAGTAGGCATGCGAGTGGATTATCTCCCCGACCCGACTGAAAAAGCAGACTGACGGGCGCGCACGGGGGGGGGATTAACTTTGCATGCGCGAGAATATTCAAATGACTCCGAAGTTCATTTTAATCAGACCGAGGCCGGCCTGGGCTCCTCTGGGCTGGCGGAGGTGCTGATGGGAGAGCCGGGTCATTTGGAATAAGAGTAAATTAGCGGCGTTCACGGACTATTAGGCGGCACGCGAACATCCGCAAATTCCCTCTGGGCCAATTAAGGTGTTTACACGAGGTCATTTTCATTTGGAATAAGAGCAAATTAGGCCTGTTAACAAGTTATTAGGACATAGTCGGGCAGCACGAGTCGGGTAGAGGTGTTTACATGGAAGAGCGTCCAATCAGAAGAGGGAATTAGTCATATTAATGAGCGACTAGGCCTAAGGTAAATATCAATATCTCACATCCCTGTTTCATTTTTGGGCGGTAAAGCCACTATTTCCTCGTTTTTTAAATTCAAAGATAGCGACTCGACGGATTATTGGGTCACTTCGACAGCTAGCTCAAAGCTAACGCCGCCTGTCTGTCGGATGGAGCGGGCTAACGGGCTAATGCATAATTGAAAGCCGGGGCATGACTCGCGCTTACTCAGCTCGTTTCTCGGACGGCAGACTAAGCCTTGACCTAGTCTGAAAAGAAATTTGTGTCAACCGTGATTCACCGCTGGCTGGCTGGTCTTTGTGAGAGCCGTGGCTTCATGGTGAGGTGTTGTGAGCATTGCCAGAGGCTGTACACCAAACACTGTGTGTGTGTGTGTGTGTGTGTGTGTGTGTGTGTGTGTGCATTTCAGACAGAGATAATTTCAGTAGCTAAGAGTCTCTCTCTGTAAGACACATACACACACACACACACAGAGTTTGAATCAGAATCTAATTTTATTCAGCAAGGACATTTACATGTACCATGAGTGTGACCTTGTGAACTGGCGCTGGCAACACTCAGCACAGTACAGAATGGCTAACGGTTGACGCATAGTAATGAGATGCATAGTAATGAGAGCAGGGCATGACTTGGCCTTATTCAGCCACTTTCCCACCAGAGATTACACATTGACCTCATATGAAAAGACCTGAAAGGGAATGTGTCAGCCCTGATTCTCCACTGCATGGTTAGTATTCTCAGGAAAAGCCATGGCTTAAAGCTGCAATACGGAATTTTTGACTTGATAAATATGTCACATACATTCTTTATGAGTTTGACGTGTTAACATCATTTTAAAGTGCTTCAAAATAAAATAGAAACTCGTATTTAATTGTTTTTTGAAGAGCCATGCCAGCCAATTTGACGATGAAAACACGTCTCTAATCTCATGTTTTATACGGATTGGGCCTTTAGCGCTGATTTGCTGCCAGTAACTGTACCCAGCAAAGAGCTACTACATTATTGAGAGCGGGGGGCATTATTCGGGCTTATTCAGCCCATTTCCCGGCACCCAGATTATGCCTCGCACTGGACTGGAAAATCGCGTCAGTGTAGATTCTCTTACGGGAAGGCCTTCATCGTCCGAGACGTAATCTGCCTCCGGGACACCGGCGTTTTTAGATGAACCATCAAACGGCTAAAAATAGCACACACACACACACACACGCACGCACATACACAGATTCCCGGACATGGATTATGTGTAATACAGATGAAAAAAAAAAAAACAGTGTTACGCAAACTCTGTTAAATTCAGTCATTTTGCGGTATGTTATTACATCATCGTACAGGATTATCATTATTAACCATTAGGGATGGGACGATATGCTTATCTCACGATACGATGTTATGAGGTTCATGATTCAATACAACCACGATATATTAAATTGAAGTTCAATGACAACAGAGTCTGGCTGTGCAAATCTTTCTAGTGATGCCATTTGCTTGCTAGAATGTGAACAACAATTTAAAAATGTCATTACAAAGTGCAAATAATATAATTTGGATGGAGAGCTTGTGAAATTTTTGTATTGTATTGTGATATATTGAATTTCGATATATCATCCCATCCCTATTAACCATGGAATCAGCAAAATTAGTATCTGAGAAGAGAATAAGATTGGGATGGGTGGATGGATGGATGGATGGATGGGGACAGACCTACAGACATGCATACATACACATGCACACATAAACAGATCCAGTGTGATTTAGTTGGACTAAAGCAATCCATAATTTTTCAGCATATTCTCTGCATAGTCTCTTGAAGAATTTGTTTTGAACAAGCTTACTTTAAATATTCATAGCATATCATAACTCAAAGCACAGTCATATTCATAGTCTGCTGTAAATAAACCTGTTACCACCTTCAAACATAAAACTAATCTTTACAGCCACAAACTGTCAGCATCTGTATCAGCAGCTCAGACAATCAACTTGATAGAGAAAAATAAATGTTTTCAATTCAAAAACTCAAATCTACAATTACAGATTGGGGCTTTAAGCAGCACATACAGTATGACCCTATCTGTCAGGTCCTGGTCTGGTAGACATGTTGTCAGGACTGGGTGCTGTCTGTCTGATACCTGCTATCAGCAGTAGCCTCCATGTAATCTGCCAGCTCTGTTATCTCCCCTAAGGCTAGATACAGCAATGAGCCAGAGGGCGCAGCGATCTTCATCCCACACTATAATCTTTGCTTGAAGAATATCATATTCCTGAATGCAGAGATGCTTGTATGCATACGGAAAGAGGACAAAAAAAGAAGAAAGGTGTGCTGAACCTACAGTGGCAGAGATTGGGACGGTTTAAAGTCTGATATCTCAGCCAGTGCAACGGGACATAATCTGATTTATCGCGCCATATCCAGCGAGGCTCGTAGCTATCTCCATCAAAATGGATCTGATTCAGCACTAGTCAGCCACACGAGACAATCTTATTACACAGGTGCCAGGTAGCAAAGACATTATATGACACGTGATATTGTGTTGGACTAGCCTAGGAGACCATATACTCACACTAACCATGGGAAGTATATGGGAAACTGCACAGCTTCACAGAAACACATACAAAAGATATATATTATTTTAGCTATTCTAGTTCCTCTTTAATGCTTTATATGTCAGTTAACTATAATCTGACAGCTATATCTCTACAAGATTACAGCTCATAGCAACAGCTCCATGCAAGGGTGGAAGTAGTTAATGACATTTACTCACGTTACTGTAATTGAGCAGCTTTTTTGTGAACTTGTTTTTGAGTATTTTTTAAAGTCAGTAATTTCATTTGACTTAAGTACATTTTTGCTTCAATAGTGTACTTAGCTACATTTACATCACATCCATTAAAGATGCTGGACAGCCATAAACTGACAAATTGTGGAGCCAGTCACAGTGAACAGTCATCAGCAAAGAAGAGAAGAATAATCTGGCTTTACTTTGTTTGTGCACTTTATTTTGTAATTTCTACATTTTCCAATTAAAAGAATATAGTTTGAACTCTTTTGTCCTTTTAGAATCACATGGGAAAGATCATATGTAACAACGTTCTCTTTTCTAAAAACTCAGAAACTTTTACTCTGAGTACATTTTAAATTAGCTTCTTTTTACTTTTACTTCAGTAGATTTTTACACCAGTATTTTTAATTCTACTTGCGTAAAATATCAGCAAAGTAACAGTCCTTCCACTTGAGTAGGACACTCTAGTATTTCCACACTGGCTCCATGACAACAGCTCTAAGCCTTCAATCAGTCCCATTACATAAGCACAACACTAGTAGCACATCACAGTATCATGCGGTAACACCTGCTTTCTATCTATGTAATAGTTTCCAAGCAGACCGCAAGCTGTCAGAGGGAAATTCGGTATGCGTAACATCATTAAATAAGTAAAAGGGGGAAACAATGCAGCATCACGTTTTATCGTCCAAGAAATTCAAATGGAAACAACGTGAAAACATCACACTGTCTGGTCGATGGTGTCTTTAGTGATTCCCAGCCACAGCTCGGGTCTCCGGGGGCCAGGGCTTGTTGTTGTAGCCTGATATTTTGCACTAAATGGATGCAGCGTGGTGGTCTGGTCTCATGGATAGTGACACCGCCATCATCTTTCCTTAAGTGAGACACTAAACCTCGACCTGCTCCTGCGTACATGCATGTGTTTCTCAGATGGACATTCCTTCCATCTATAGATAAATTCCTGTCATCTGAAGAAAGACATAGAGAACTAAGGCTGTAGTATTACTACTATGACTTATACAGTAGCTCTGTGCGTCTCCATCATAATGGATTTACTGTAGGAGTCACTATTATAGCATTAAACCACAGTAACTACAATCATAGTATTACAGCTCACCACTGCTGATCTCATTTAACTGCACTGTGCCTTCAGCAGGCAGGCCTCAGTTCATCCCCTAGTGATACGTGTGTGTGTGTGTGTGTGTGTGAGTCTATAAAATCACTGTAGTCTGTCTATCTGAGCTGCTCCCTAATCTCCTAACTACCAGACAATAACAGATTTGTCTGTGATAAAAACCTAGTCTTTACACGCTGTGTGTGTCTAACTGTCTATCTGTCTACCATGCATGTATGTGTGTCTGTCTGTGAGTGTGTGTGTGTGTGTGTTTCTGTGTGGGTATGCTTGATGCATGTCTGTCCGTGTGTGTGTGTGTGTGTGTGTGTGTGTGTGTGTGTGTGTGAGTAGCAGATTTAGCTTTGATAAAACCCTAGTCTTTAGAGGGATTATCAGTCCATCCCCAGACAGCGACATGCTGTGCATTTATGGAGGTAATAAATTGACCTGTAATAGACAGACAGACAACTGGCTAAAGCTGTTATTGGAAATTGTGTCCCTATACCTAGACCCAGGGAGGAGGAGGAGGGGAAAGCAATACCTCGTGGGGCGGTCAGACTTGTCGTACAATACCCCATGTGAGCTCCCATGCAGTGAATTTAGATTTTGCGCTTACCTTTATGTGCTTTCTGACTGGCTTGTGACGATATTGCCTGCAGTTCAGTTCAGTTTACTATAATCCCAGAGGGCAATTGATTTTTCAGCAGACAGAAACGCATAGCACACAGTGCAACACAATGCATTAAGATTTAAACCCAACCATAAAATAACTGAATAGCAATGTACATTGCAAAGCCCCGTCCTCTTTCTCCCTCCCTCCTAGATCTAAAGCAGCTATTGGAAACACTGTCTCTATATCATTGCTTTTTCACTATCACTATTTTTTTTAGTTGTTGGGTGATTCCCTTTATCGCACCACTATTTTACATTATCCAATTTTACCAGCCGTTACTCATTGCATGATTATGAGTTGAGTTTCAAACTGGGGCAAGATCGCTTCAAAATGCATATGATGTTGGATGCAGGCTGAGTGGTTTTCAAGTCATACACAAGAGCAGTGGAATACATATTTACTAGGGATGGGACGATATGCTTATCTCATGATAGAATTCTATACGCGATACGATGTAATAAATAAAAGACAGTCAGACAACAAAGTATGACTGTGCAGAATTATGTGTATTTCTGAGCCACAAATCTTTCTAGCGATGGCACTGGCTTGCTAGAATGTAAACAACAATTTAAAAATGTCTTTATAAAGTGTAAATAATATAATTTGGATGGAGAGCTTGTGAAATTGTGATGGTCAAGCGTCTCATTTGTGATTACTACAGCAGAATAACATGGAGCTAATATCGCGATTCATTTTTCCCACGATACGCATCGTCACATTCTCGTATCGCGATATACTGAATTCCGATACATTGTCCCATCCTTAATATCTATCCTCTTTTCCGCAGCTTCAACTGTCACCTGTCCGGGAACCGCCTTTCAGTGATCAATCTCATTGCCCTGACAGGAAGGAGGAGGCGATGGAGGAGTGTGCGCTCTGCAGCCTCAGCCTCAGCCTCAGCCGGGGGAACGAAGCGCCCGCTCCACTCTGTCACCGCCAGAGAACGACTCTACACTGAAGAGAGACAGATGTAAAGAGCACTCCATAGCTCTCTGTCTCTCTCTCTCCCTCTCTCGCTCCTTTCATCTCTGTCTCACCCCCCCCCACTCCCTCTCTCTCCTTCTCCCTCCATCTCCATCTCTCTCTCGCTCCCTCCTTTCTCATCCCTGCCCGTCATTTACTCCCATCCCCTCCCTCCCTCCACTCCACTCCACTCCACTCCGCCACTCCGCCTTGTGTGCAGCCCGTAAAAAGAAATAATGTATTCCCGCCACCCCCCCACCCCCCCCACCCCCCTGGTGCGGGTGTGTATTAGCATGCCGGCGGAGCACGTTAACTTATCTCGCGGCTACAGGCGCCGAGTGGTAAAACTAAGCTCTGATAGTTTGCAACAGGATGACCACGGGATGTCTGTAGCTGGGAGAATTAGGACTGTCGTAACGATTAGTAATGCCCGGGCCTAATGTTTCACTGCGCTGCAATTTCACTGTGCCGCGCCCGCAGTGTGGCGTCCCCGAACGCCTCGCTGATACGCATGAAAGGGGGAAAAAATCAACCCGAAATCAGCTTATAGGCGAAATTTAACAAAATTAACAAAGCAAAGATTCCCTTCGGACTACTCGCTGTTTACCAATTTAGTCTCTACTGTTCTAGGGGTAATAGCATAATGTGAATTCTGGTGTTTCCGCTTTAAAGATACAATCCGAAATGGACTCAGTCTTTGTATCGGAAGCTCAAACAATTGCTTTCAGAGTGCGAAAATAGTGTGAATTTAATAAAGCACAATGTAAACAAAGACAGCAGAGGGGAAAATGGTGTTTCAAGAGTCGGGATCATATACTGCAACCACATTTTGTTTGATAACCCTGAAAATTATATAGTATGCTATATGGCATGGTATATAATGTGCTGTATATGATATGGTATGTAAAGCGCTTTGAGACATGCTTGTGAGAAAGCGCTATATAAATATACTTGACTTGACTCACTAGTGTGCATATAAATGAATTACAGTGATTTCTATGAAGGCCGGGGCTTTTTAAAGGACTACAAACTGTAATGGCTACAAGCCACGGGCGATGAGTGGTAAAACTAAACCTGATAGCTTTCCCGAGGCTGACCACAGCATGTCCGAGAGAATAAGGCTTGTGGTCGTGATTGGTTATTCTAGGCCTAATGTCGTATTCTAGTCTAATGCACTTTGCATAGCATAAAACATGCTCACACATACGCAGTGCATTGCAGTAATATAACTAGAGTAATAAAGTAGAGCAGCGCAGATGAAAATATGTTGACTCCTGGTGGATTGGTGTCACTGGGGCTAAGGTGCTCATCAGTTCTCATCTGAAATAGAATAAAGTACTGTATATCAGTGATTCTCAACCTTTTTCATATCAAGGACCCCTAATTTAGTCCACATTTGGGCCTCGGACCCCCATTTGATGAGATTTTGTGTCTCAGACCCAAATAGGCGAATATTTTTATTGTCAGATATGATTTTGTCCAGAATCCCATGCCTATCTGTATTGTAGGTAGAGAGATAACAGTGGAACTATGATCAAAACAGTCATTCTTCTACATTCTCTAATTGTGTAAACTTCTTGTAAATTAAATAATAGTGAAGTTGACCCCCTGGAACCCCCACAAGGACCCCTGGTGGTCCCCGGACCCCACGTTGAGAAACACTGCTGTATATTACTGTATTAAGAAAATACAGATGGATTAGAAAACACAAGGCAGATTTAAGTACACATGTTGCAATGAGAGGGATGGTGTGAAACCATTGCTGGACATACGCTCTCATGGTACTGTAAGACAATTAAGGATTAAAGCATCCACCAAACGGCCAATGTTAAGCAAACTGTATTTGATACCAGCATCGCATATAAGCAATGCAATTAAGCTACACACAGTGGTACATACTGTATGTAGCAGAAACCATGGCTGTGTGATGCCTATTAAGACCTCCATGCTGGGCCTGTCGCAATGATCAGTCATGCTAAAACTGATGTTCCTGTTTTTGCTACAAGTTCATTAACTGGGTACTTGCTCCCAGACCTGCATAAAGTCACAGTTATAGTAGATAAACAGCGGAGTGGTACAGGTAGGTCTCAAACTAAGGCTCTATTTTCGTTCTGGCAGGGCTCAGTGCCAATGAACTGGCATTTTTGTCAGGTGCGTGCAGGTGTTTTTTCTTGCCTGTGCCTGTTTTTGGTATTTTGGTGACTCACCGTTTATTTGGTTACGCCTAACTGGGAGGAGAGGCGCAGTAGGTGGGGGGGGGGAGTGTCAGTAATGATCGTGTAATTTCGGTGTCAAGGATTACTGGGATTTGCACTTGTGCCGTCCCGCCTGCTCAGACCAGGTCAAAGGCGCATGATGCAAGACGCAGTTGTGTTCTGTGCTATTTTTGTGGTTTTACAAAGTAATGCGTACATGAAAAGATCCTATTCAAAAAGTTACCAACCCCTTTTTGTGGATGATATGTTGGACAATTTGACTTGGATATAAATCCCTCAAGCAGGAAAAAGATCCATTTTTCATTCTAACTATATACTGTGGTGTGAATGATTGTCATCCAGCATAGAACAGTCAGTATGTGCCATGATGCACAGAGTGGGGATCCTCTACAGATGTCAGGGACTGGGCTGGTGGATGCTCCGTCCCACTAAACTGTTCTCGGTTCTCCTAGGACCAGAGCAACACGGTAACCAAATGTGGCATCTCCTCCCAAGATAATATCATTTAAGGTGCTGTATATTCGCTCGTGACGATTCTGCACCTCCCACACCAGTGGTTCTCAATATAGGGTCCGGGGACCACCAGGGGTCCTTGACGGGGTTCCAGGGGGTCCCCAGCAAATTGATCAATTGTTTAACTTCACTATTATGAAATGTAGAAGAATGACTATTTTGATCATAGTTTCACTGTTATCCCTCTACCTACAATACAGATAGTCATGGAATTCTGGACAAAATCATATCTAACGTATCTCTATCTATCTAAAAGTATTCTCAGATTTGGGTCCGAGAGACAAAATCTCATCAAATGGGGGTCCGTGGCTCTAATGTGGACTAAATTAGGGGTCCTTGATATGAAAAAGGTTGAGAATCACTGTCCCACACAATGACATCCATTTCCTCATGGGAGACGCTTTTGTAGTGGAACTGGACTGTTCTCTAGTGACTCTATATCATTAGGAGATGTAAAGCTGCCTCAATGGTAACAGGCAATACATGGGCCGCCTAACAGTGTGACATATCTGCAGGCGTGCTCAAAGATCTGCAATGTCATTAAATTGCATGTTATGCGACGGACAACAATGGAACAATACAGGTGGATTTGGAGAGCTGCTAAAGCAGAAATTAAGGTTCGGATCCCTGTATTTGTGGTGGATCAACTGGTCCAGATGACATCACTGCATACACACTCTCTCTCTCCCTTTCTACTACTGTACATTCCTTCTCTCTCTCTCTCTCTCTCTCACTTACTGTGGGTGTGTGATTCAGAATAGCATCATCAGCACCCATATTCTGCCACTGACCTATATCTGTCCCACCTGTGTGTCACCGCTCTGACTGACCCACATTCAGTCATTTTCAGCGCCTGACCTCAGCCAATTTAACAAGGGCAGCGGGAGGCACATAAATGTCATTTTGCCTCAGTGTTTGCTGAAGATCTATCATTGACAAGGACAGGTGAACCGTAATCTACGCAAGGGCATGGTAGGTAGGTACGGGACACTGTCACTTCCCCTTCTGTATAAAATTGGATGTGTTGAGCTGAAATAAGGTACATTACAGGCAGGTAAATAGGAAATTACGACCTTTACTTTTTTTCTTAAATCTAGTAAGTAACAGGGAGGTTTATCTCATAATATACAGCTTACAAAAATAACAGTAAATTGGTTTATAAAGCACATATGGGCTTGGCGCAAAAGGGGCGTAAGTGACATGTTGGGGCGAAAATGAGTTTTATATATAATTTTAAAGCTCTTGATGAGCTCTGTCAAATGGTAAAAAGGATACGGTCACTATAATTTTACTTTTTTAAATAAAGGCTGAAAACATAAAGGCCTAAGTGAAAACCTTCAATTGAGTTTGGCGCAAAAAAAAAAGGCGTAAGTGCACTGAGCTCGGTGCACAAAAGGCGTAAGTGCGGGTGCATTTACGCCCTGAGCAATTCATACAAGATTTGCTCAAATGTGTTGCTTTTAATTAAATACTTACAATCAATGAAAAGTTTGTTTTTGCTCTCCTGTAAAATTCTGAAAATGTCACTAACGCCCCTTTTGCGCCAAGCCCTCGTCTATCATGTGGATAAATTGCAATAAAAGTGACCATCTCCATCAGTAGACTGTGGCCATTGATCTTTATTAACTTGGATGGCGAGCAGGGTGTTATCTTCCCTCACATTTCCCCTAAAATCTAATGTTTCAAGGGATGGATGGTTGGATTTTTCACTAATCGTCCGTGCCAACAAAAGAAACGTCATCTCTCCTCACGCCTCAGATTGCTCCTTGTGTGTATTACAGTGATAAAGCAGCATTTCTGAACAGGCATGGGTATGGTGCATTAACATCCCAGCGTGTAGCCAAGAGCAACATCTCTCTCTTTCTCTCTCTCTTTCTCTCTCTCTCTCTCTCTCTGTCTCTGTCTCTCTGCAGCAGCCCGGGCAACGCGTGCTGAAAATGTGACACCGCAGGAGCATGTGCACCACCATGCTCAGAGGAGCTGGGGGGGTGGGTGGGGTGGGGGGGGGGGCGGGGCTTGGACGCCGACAAGTACCCCCGCACGTTCTCATTGGCTCGCAATGACATCATTGATAAGGGCTGCAAAGTGAGTGAAGTGATTGAGTCTCTCTGTCTCACTCTCTCTCTCCCTCTCTCTCTCTCTCGCTCTCTCTCTCTCTCTCACTCACTCACACACATACACACATATACGCACACAGGTTAAGAAGGATGCTTGCATTTCTCATAAGCTTTCCCCAAGACTTAACAGGCCTGCCTGGAGGAATTGCAGCAGCAGACACAATGCAAAAAGCGTCTTCTTCCATTTGAGTCTGCCCATCTCCTTTATCCCCTCAGTAAATTGGAGTGTTGGAGGAAATATCTCCCACTACACAAACAGCAAAATGACCACTGATCAGATGGCAATTCACAATACACTTCCAAAAATGTGGGATAAGTTTGCAATTATAACTCAAACATAAACATCAAGGCACATCGCAAAGCAAATGTAATAAGGACCCGGCCAGAATTGTGGGATATATACAGTATATATTAGGCCCGACTGCCTTCTTCAGCCTGTATTCCAAGTCTGCTGCATACAAACAATATCTCTGCATGTGATACTATAAAGTTTGATACAATAACATTTGACAAGTCAGTCAATTGCAGCCATTCTAAACATAAATTCAAGAAAGAAAAAAAAAAACTTGGAAGGCCAGTGCCTGAACTGTGTATCCACAACACATCTGTCAGCATTCAATTATTTAATTATTATATTAAACATGCGCAGCAAGTAGACTGGCATTCATGTGATGTTTATGATGTATCAGAAAAAGCACTTGAACCCCCATCAGCCTAGTGTGTTTACTGTGTATCCAAGTGGACAAGTGTGTAAAAGTCCCTGCATTTAATAATATCACTCTCCATCCAAACTTCCCAACCGCTTATACTGACTACATTTCTATGGAGCAATGACTAATGACCGGCGTAATATTAGTATTTGATCAGTGAGATAAATTGTTAGACGCAAGTCAACAAACTACCACAGCTTACAGTAGTGGTTCTCAACGTGGGGTCTGGGGACCACCAGGGGTCGTTGGGGGGGTTCCAGGGGGTCCCCAGCAAATTGATGTTAAACTTCATCAATTTCAACTTAAACACCATTATTTCATTTACAAGAAGTTAATATGTAGAAGAATGACTATTCTGATCATAGTTGCACTGTTATCTCTCTACCTGCAATACAGATAGTCATAGAATTCTGGACAAAATCAGATCTAAAAATAAAAATATTGTCAGATTTGGGTCCGAGAGACAAAATCTCATCTAATGGGGGTCTGTGGCCCAAATGTGGACTAAATTAGAGTCCTTGACATGAAAAAGATTGAGAATCAATGTCTTAGAGGGAATATTTGTCATGAATGCTTCCCAGCTTTTTAATTGTTTTTTAAGATATGGCTTCCAAATGAATTTCTTGCAATTTTGGCTTTATCTTTGCTCTCCATTATAATTATAGAAAGTAAAAGATCAGACGCGGTGGGCCTACTTAAGCCAATGCAGGTGTACCATGCCTAGCCAAAGGCCTAACCAATTGATTGCACGCATGTAGTGGATGTGCAGAAATGTAAGAAAGGGGTAGTGTGTGTGTGAGTGAGAGAGATGGAGAAAGAGAAAGAAAGAGAGAGAGAGAGAGAGAGAGAGAGAGAGAGAGAGATGGTGGCTTAGTGTGCATCCAAGTGAGCAAAGAGACAAGCCTGCAAACAAGTGGTTGAACAAGTGGCACGATCCCAGTATACAAAGCAATATCACCTACCCATGCGCCGGACTGAGCGGGATCAAAAAAATGCAATATCGTGCTATCCCGGTGGCTTTGGAGGCCCGGGCCACGCCGTTGTGGAGAGACAGGCCCGAGACATTCATTTTTTTTTTATTTTTTTTTTATAATCCCCAAAGTGTCTCCTCGAGTTTTAGATTTCCAAGTGTGCTCCAAAAAATGCATCTTTCCCTGCCGCTGCTGCTGAAGTTAAATCCTTTACGAGATGAGTCTTCACCTTCTCCAAAAGAAAACTGCACAGTCTCTTAATCCGCCTCTGCGTCTTAAAAATCCGCCTGGAAAGGTGACTCTGTGCATTTTCCATGTGATTCCCACATATCTTTTTTTTTTCTCTCTCTGTAACCCCCCGTAGGAGAAAACGCTTTGCTGGTTAATCTGGTGCACCTAAGGACAGCCAAGAGAAATGAAGAAAAAAAAAGTTATTGAAAGCATTAGTCAGAACTATATTTCAGCACTTCCAAATAATTTCCTCGTTGTTTAATCGATGCGCAAATTGGGACGTAAGAGATTGAAATGTTACAGAGAATAAAAGGTTTCATAAATACAACAATGGAGTGAATTAGTTCTAACAAAGAAATAAACTAACTCTATGTTTTTTAAAGCTTCTCCTCAGTGAGACAATGCATTGAATAAGTTGATGAACCAACTTCTCCAGAAATACTTTTCGTGCGTAAAACTAAATTCATTTCGCAATTATGGTCACTTCTCAAAAGCCTGCTCTAAGTGCATTTCGTCTCACATGTTGCCTAATAAAAACTTGCAGGGTAGGGCCACTGTACAATGGAATGCAGCAAATTCAAACAAGTTGTTTGGCCCCACCTTAAGATGAAAAAGAACATTAAAAAAAGCATGTTAACGACACAATTTTGCTTTAGTTACTGCACAATAAATGAAGAAGAAACTATCTTTGAAAAGCCTCAACTCAGTCATTATTAGTTTCAGGATGCTCGGGCAGTAGTATATACTTAAGAGGGAAAAAAACAAATAAACAAAAAGTTCACTCAACAATTTGAAGAAGAAGTAATTCCGTTGTAATTATTTCTATCCCGTCATAATCATTTTTAACACATTGAAAAAAAAAAGTTGTTTCCTTTTTGGATTTGCGCTCCTTCTCTCTGCTGCCTTTCTTTGTATGGACTGAGAACAAAGGAGCCTTTACTGTAACAAAGAGGCTGCAGCGACTTATACCTGTTGCTCTGCTTCCCCATGAACTACAACCAAGTTTCTCACTCCTTTTCCACACACGGTCCCGTTCTGGAGTCATCCCATAACTCCGTTTTTACCAAAAAAAAAAACACACAATCATTATCCGTGCAACAAGTTTCCCCCCTGCGCGTCACCGCTTTTTTTTTTTTTTTTTTTTTTTCTTGCTTGCTTCATATGGACTTTACACCTGATTGCATTGTTCTTGAATTGCCACAAAGTGCATTGGCAACTTCACGAGAGCGCGGAAATCTTTGCCGTGCATCTTACTGCGCGAGGAAAACAGCATTTCCAACTCGTTATTTGGCACTTTGTGGGGGGGGGGGGGGGTTTCCAGCGTGCGTAAAATGCCCCTTTCTCCGCCAACTTCTGACAGGCAGCTGCTTTGTCTGCTGCGCGTCGCAACATCCCCAAGAGACAAAAACAACGAAAGCATACAAACTCCATTCTCACCTCCGTTAAAGGTCACTTTGAATTGATCACCCGCATCACACGCGCAGTGTTACGAAGTATGAAGGTGCGTGCCTGAGCATCCCCCCCCCCCCCTAAGTTCTCTCCTCAAAGCGCCCCGCATCAGACAAAGGAAAAGGGGACCGCTCCTCTCTCTCTCTCCCTGTCTCTCTCTATGTCTCTCCCTCTCTCTCTCTCTCTCTCTCTCCCTCTCTTCCCTGCTTTGTGCTCAAGTTTTTGGAGAGCTGACGCACCAAAAACTACAGCACACAACTTTTAACTGGAAAATAAAATGCGCGAAAAAATTCCGCTCCGGAGAGAGAGAGGAGGGGGGGGGGGGGTTGCGAGTGAAGAGAGGGTCCCCGCTCGGAGGCAACTCACCTGGGGGAGTGGAGGAGGGGGTGGTGGTGGTGGTGGTGGTGGTGTCGGTCGCGGCTCGGTGCGCGTCGCCGTGGAGTCGGGGAGAAAAAGTTTGAGAGGGCACATCCAGCTTTGTGTTGTGGAGTCCCCCTTTGTCTACACGTGTGATAGATGGATGGGGCTCCTTTTGGCCGCGCCTTGTTCATTTCGCTCTCCAAAGAGTCCCGCCCTCTCCAAGTCAAACAACTACACACAACAACACAGACGGGCCGCGGAGATGTCTTTTACCAACGCACCCTGTTTAATTGTTTTGGTTTATTTATTTATTTATTTTTTATTTTTTTATTTATTTGTTGCTTATTGCCTCATTTCTTGCCTCATTTCTCGGTTTATCTATCTATCTATCTATCTATCTATCTATCTATCTATCTATCTATTCATTCCTTCCTTTACCTGTCTATTTCTCCATTCACACCTCTTTGTTTGCCCCCGGCCAGCATCTTGCACGTTTTTCCACGTTAGTTTGCGAACTCTTAGTATATACTCCAGTATAGTCACTAATTAAAAAAACAACTCTTCATAATTGCCGCACTAATCATTCGTCTGTTTTTATACATTATTTTTCTCCCCTTCTGTCTAACCAAAGCTCAAGCCGATTGGCCCAAACTTTCCTATAGGTGCCACTGACTGGAGGCTGCAAGGTGCATTGTGTCTGGACAGCGGCAGGGGAACAAAGGGAGAGACAAAAGAACTGGGTGTCATGGTTTTGTAATGCAGTGTTATAGGTAGACATCATGAAAGCAAGTAGCAAAGTTAATGGGAAAATCTTGGGAATTGAAAAAGATATATATATATATCTATTTGAAACAATGCATGATGCTTAGAAATGTTTCTGTTCACTCCCAACTGATTTATACACTCCCTTAAATGCTTTGATATGCTCATTGAATATTTTGGTAATTAACATAATGCATATAATTAAGTTAATTTTAGCCTTCTTGAATTGGATTAGCATACATTATACACATATTCTTTGTATAAATCCATAATAAAAGTTTTTTATTAGATAGATTGGACTTGTTTTTCATTATCAGTTCACTGCACAAAAACAAACACTGATAACAGTCATGAGGTTCAAAACCTTGTTGTGAAGCGTAGGCCTAGCTGAGTTCTCAGTCACAGTCCTGAACATACAGATGGTGCAACACAGTGACAAAAGGAGAAGACAAACTCCAAATCAGGCATTCAGTCTACTTGTTTCTGGTTTGTACACTCTTAAAAAGAAGGTGTCACCTTCAACAAATCCACAATGGAGTTTAAAGATGAACAACAGAGTTTTCGGCCACTAGTAGCGCTAGTGAGCAAAGTGAGTCCCTGTACGACAACAAAAACGCCTTACACATGGTTTTCAAGCACACAATGTTGAGTGGGGAAAACTTGAAATTCTACTAAATGATGTGCCGACGTGTGAAGTATGCTAAGTTAGCTGGTATGGTTACCTGGAATGGCTGCAACTTAGGCCGTCAATCAAATGAAGGGGCGGAGCTTCCTCTCCGAGCCGCTGCACTGAGATCTGCATGTGAACATTGTAGCCTTGTAAACATGAAAAATTCCCCCCCAACGTTGCCATGAAATGAACTCCTATTACATTTCCTTCCTGGGAAACAGAGTATCTTTAATGGTGACATCATGCTGCACCAGGAAGCGTAAATAAAACTTCCAACCAATAAAACTCATCCCAGATTTTTTAACAATCCCGCCCCTCCCATCAAATAAAACTGCCTATTGGTTTACACTTTTGAATGATCCCTCCCCATCTTATGTCCCGCCCCCAACATCATGTTTCAACATGAAATGCCTCAAATCAAGGAAGTAAAGATGCCATTTCATGGGGTCTTGAAAGGATACGGCTGGTGTTTTAAATTTTTTTACCGTCAACAAATCCTATGAAAATAACAAAATCAACAAAGCGTTTGCTCTACTCCCGTTACTTTCCCACTTTCCACGTTCCGTTTTTAGCCTTCAACCCGGAAGTCACTGGCTCCAATTGTAAGCTAAAAAAATTCAAATGGGAACAAATTTTTCATTACGCTGAGGACTATTTTCGGTGCTACGGAACTACTTTCCTGAGATGGAAAATGTGTTTACAGCCGGCTTATTAAGTTGTTTGAGGAAAAAGTCGGCCGGCCCGGTGCATCGTGATGATGAAATATGCTGCCAGAGCAACAGCATGGCTCTTTGACATGTTTTTAATAATTTTTTTTAATACAATGGAGTTCTATGGCTGCTGAGACATGGCTACATTGAGCACCGGCTACATGGACGCAAATTTTGTTATTTTCATAGGATTTGTTGACGGTAAGAAATGCATTAAAAAAACACCAGCCTTATCCTTTAAGATAACACACTGCATCTTGAGTTACTTTCCAGCAGCTGTATTATGTGATGAAAGTAACTCAAGATGTTAACTTGTGTTGCGGTGGTGTCAGAATGCCTCGACCCCACAGAGACAGAGACTGTGCAGAAAGCTGCACAGTCACTCAGACAGATGGCAGACAGACAGGTACAAATATATGCAGCCAGAGTCACTGGGGCGCACACACACACACACACACACACAAGTGAGCAGGCAAGCAGGCAGCTAAAAAATGTATGACGCAAGATACACAGAGAGACACAGAGAGACACACAGAGAGACACACAGGCTGGAATACATGCAGGGAGACAGGCAGACAGACCGGCTGCCTCTCATGCATTCCTACCAGCCAGACACACACACACACACACACACACACACACACACACACACAAAAGAGGTGCATTAAGACAAAACAGACAGTGAGTCATGTCTCTCTGATGATTCTCAACCTTTTTCATATCAATTTCCTAATTTAGTCCACATTTGGGCCTCAGACTCCCATTTGATGAGATTTTGTGTCTCGGACCCAAATCTGAGAATATTTTTATTGTTAGATATGATTTTGTCCAGAATTCCATGACTATCTGTATTGTAGGTAGAGAGATAACAGTGAAACTATGATCAAAACAGTCATTCTTCTACATTCTCTAACTGTGTTAACTTCTTGTAAATGAAATAATTTAACAATATAACAATTGATCAATTTGCCTGGGGACCCCCCTGGAACCCCCTCAAGGACCCCTGGTGGTCCCCGGACCCCACGTTGAGAAACACTGTATTGTGTCACCTTCACAAGCATCCCCATAATCACTCCACGAAAGTAGGACCATAGTGGAAGTTTACCCACCTTTTTAGAGTTTTATGACATCAATTCATAATATACATTATAGTAAGTAGTATCACACTGGTGGAAGTTTAGGATAGGGTGTTATAAGAAAAAAAACAACTTAAAATTACTTATAATTGTTTTTGTTCATATAGATGTTTGCATTATGATGATCACCACCTGGAGGTCAAAGTTCACCCATCATTTTATTTACCACTATATCTCCCTGTCCACAAGAACACACACACACACACACACACACACACACACACACACACCACTACCACTACCACCTCCACCTAAACCCAAGAAAGAAAGAAAGAAAGAAAGAAAAAATTAAGGCAGAAAAAAAAGACTAAAGTTAAATATACATGAGACAGAGAGACAGGAGAAATAATCACTACTCTACTGCACCCTCCACCTCCCCCCCACCCCCCTTCACACACACACACACACACACAGCAGAGCTCTTACCCCCCCCCCACCCCCCACCCCCACCCCCTACCCCCCTGCTGTGGTTTCACTGGGCCAGTGACTCTGCTCTGGGCCGCTGCCTCCATGCCTCCCACTGAGGAGTCAGCTGAGCCAGGCATGAGACTGCACACTGAACACGCTCCGCACAGCTTAACACACACACACACACACACACACACACACACGCACACACAGGCACGGACGCCGCAAGGAAATTTGCAAGATTATGCCGCATACTGACGATATTATCTCCTCGCGCGATACATATTTATCATCAGAATGTTAGGAAACAGAGAGAGAGAGAGAGGGGGAAAAAAATGTAGGTATTACGAAATGCATGAGACTGCCAACTGAAGAGATTGTACATTCAGCGCAGAGTCATTTGATACACACAGCCAATTAAGCTGTGATAAAAAATGCATATATCTGCATATTGGAGTGATGCTGCAAGGGCTCGCCAGCTTACAGTGGCTTCATAAAAATCAGTTATGGATTAACGCACTACTGCACACTCACTATACTTCCTCTACAGCTGTAAAAACATACTTAAAGCCATGCTGCTTGAATGCACAGATACTGAATGTTGAACGTGGGGAATATCACACAGACATGTGACATGTGCAGCCCCCAGTCCTGTCGTCCTTATAGCGCCAGACACAATCCTGATAAAGGGGAACCTGATTCTGAAATGAAACTTTTATGAAATACATGCTAAAAGCCTCGCTATACCTATATCCTCATTACACACGGACAATTACGTTAATTTGAAACGCGGCACGGCTGCATATTGCGATGATACTGAAGAGGCTCTGGCTGCTCACAGGGTGTCACAATTATGAACCGCATACCTTGCTTTAAAGAGTCATTTTGCATCCAATTAAAACATTAAGTCATGTATGGCACAACACATTGAAATGGCAAGTAATGTTTATACCATATATAATAGCGGCGCATGGTAATTGCAGTGAAAGCCATGCTGCCTTTACAGTAATTACACACAACTGATTGAGCTATTATGAAATGGGTAAGACTGCAAAACAGAAATGTTGCCTGAAAGACTGATGGCATATAGCAAAGCCTAAATAGAATAGAATAGAATAGAATAGAATAGAATAGAATAGAATAGAATAGAATAGAATAATATTTCATGTGGGAAAGTATTGCTTTGTAGTGGTGACATGCAACAAATCATACCATTGTGACAGCATTATAATGCATGCTGAAGACTGTATAGCTGCCTGCATATTTATATTGAGGATGTTGGGCAATACATCATTTTTTTTTCCTGCATTGAGGTAGACATGCAATGACAATAAAATTTGAATGTCTACAGATATATTTAGCAATGTACGAAGCAGACACACCGCATCTGATTTTAGTGCTGGGGTATCAGTTTCAGATCATTTCATTTCACATGGAGAATTTCATACACACACACACACACACACATACATGGAGGCAGAGCAGACAGCAGACAGACAGACATGCTCGTCAGCTATGCTGGAGGGCCCTTGGCTGACTGCTGCTACACCAGACCCTCCCCCAACACAAGAGTCTGTCTGGGAGAGGGGGAGGGGAGACCATGACTGTCTGAATACCAGACAGCCAGCATACAGCATACAGCACTACAGGCCAGAACAGAACAGAATAGAATAGAATAGAATAGAATAGAATAGAATAGAATAGAATAGAATAGAATAGAATAGAATAGAAGACTCTCAGGTTGACATTTAGTGATAAGGATATATATGGTTTTAAACCCTTTATAGCTCCTCCTCATCACTGAGCCAATTAAGATGGCCATAGTACATGTGCAGTTTTTATTGTGGAGGATGAATTTTAGCCAATGAGACAAAATCTACACACACCCACACCCGCTGTTAGTCACGGGGTGTCGGCAAAACTGTCCACCTTCATCGCCTCACTGTCTGTGCATCATGGCCTCTAGGTAGGGAATGTGTACGCTGCATCTATAATGTATCAACATGTTAATAATAGCCTCCTACGTAAACCGCAGAGATACAGCTGGTCTGTTGTCATTGCATAAAGGTACATGGGTCGGCTTTCCATGCAGATGAGAGTGCATGAATACTGCATATCCGAGAGACGATGTGACAAGGGATGCAGGGGGTACACGTCCTTCTCTTAAGCACATACTGTATTATACAATGCATTGTATAATATGGCTTTTATGTAAAATGTCAGGGGGGAAACAAGGATTCACCTGTCCATACATGCTTGGTTGTTCAAAGTAAACAAGCTGCTTTATGCTCATAAGGAATCATGTGCTCATAAAAACTACTTTGTTTTGACTGCTGAAGGCACACATGCTAGTTTATTAACAGAGCATAAAGGTCAGGTACAGGTCAATGTGCAGTAGTTCAGTGTGCATGAGATCATAATGTTGTGCATCCATGGGAGATATATTCATATATATATGTGGGAATCTGATTTTTAACCCTTTGTGCCACAGATCATTTATTGTCATGGCTGTTTAAACAGGGAAATAGCACGATCCATGTGGTCGCCATGTGCCACACAGTTTGAAGAACCAGATCTCCTGTGCCCGTGTAGATCCAGCAGAATATGACTAGCAGCTAGGTCGTGTCATATGACCATACAAACATCAATATAGCTTAAGGGACATGCTGGTCTCAGATCAACACTCCTCGGCTAAGATATATTATGAATGCAGGCTCTAGTCTTTAGCCCTCTGGGGCTTAAGTCTACCCCTAACATGAAAACATATCAAATCTGGGTCATGATAGGGTTAAAATAATCTTATTGATTTGCTCTGTATAAATCTATCCATTCTCTATACTTTTCATGGCTCAACAGTGCAGTTGTAAGCTTCCCAAAGGCTTTATAGTATCAAGACCATCTCAAGTCTGTTATACATCAATGGAGGGGAGATCCTACAGATCCTGCTAGAAAGCTTTATCAGTCAGTCCTGCCTGCTGCATTATGACTGAGAGCAAAGATATGCCTGTTCATAGCTCAATGGTGAGATTTCCAAAAGCTTGGTAATTCTAAGACCAACTCAGGTCCATTGAAAGTCAGTAGAGAACGCATTGATGTGCTGTGTTAAGAAATATGTCTGAAAAATATGTGCTGAAAATGACATATCCATTTTAAGATGAAGCTTTGGGAAACATAGTCCCTTTCAGTAATACTGTAAACAATAAACAAGTTCTGCAGAGATATGGAAAACAAGACTTCTGCAATTCTCTGCTTTCATTTGACACTGCAGTTCCCACACACCATCATTTTGCTTCCTTCTTCTGAACCCTTAGTTTTGTTTGGGATGCAAAATGGTGCTATACAATGGGACTAGGTTTCCCAAAAGCAAAAATTGTCCTTCTATGTAGTTTATTCCATTTTAGAACCTTTAGGGAAACCAAGTCCAGGTAATAATGGGTCGCTTTCACTTGTGTCATTTTGCATCCCCAACTGAATTAATGACATGCTTACTACACTATTACTAGCTACTGTGGTGTGCTTAGCTTCCAAAAAGCATCTTAGAGCATTGCAATGTTTGTTCAATATCTGTTGCTTTGATTTCTTACCATTGTTCTAGCTTTTGGGGAAGTCATCCCAGATTGTCAATAAGGTGCGAGTCAATGCACTAATAACCCACTATGGAGGTAATGATAATCAGCAGATGACACCATTCCCACTGTTCAATATTGTGTATGACAATAGTTGCTCATTATCCCTTTTTGGCAATTTGCCCACTGTTGAGAATCAAATATACAGTGATTAGTTAAGTTAAAGAGTCAAGAGAAGAGTTGTAGAGTTTCAGTTCCAGCTGATATTTATTTCCTTCCTTGAAAAAAGTTCTGTACACAAGTTTATATCAACAATCTGACAGGCAGTGAATGGACACAATTTAGCTGGCATGAGTTTCTCCCCCTTTCTCCCCGTCTCAAAAAAAAGGGTGGTTCCTTTGTTTATGGCATGATTAGAGACAATAAAAATGATAATTCTACACAGCATATTGCACAGGATGGATGAAAAATAAAGTTAATATATTTAAAAATGCTTTCATATATATATAAAAAAAAGAGTCCTGAACTGACCACCTTAAACGTAAGTAAGAGTGTGTAAAAGATAGCAGTTCTAGACAGTGCCTGTCCTCGATAGCAACAACGTACATAAACACACAATCTTTTTGCTTTATGATACAGTCAAATATACAAAGATCGATTTCACGTTTCATCATTTTTCCTCATTTTTTATCTTTTTTTCTTAAAAACACAACAGCTAATAACCTGAATCTGAAATACAAATGCTATTCACCATGCCATAAAGATACTAAAACAATTATTAGCTAATAGTTAGCCGACAAGTAGAAAAGATTATATATTCAAATACAATGAGAAACGCAGTACAATTAATTGTTGCGGAACTCAAGTCAGCAATTTGAATATGGTTGTTGTTGTTGTCATCATTGTTGTTGTTTTGCTTGCTATATTGATTGATAGCCCGTTCAATCCAGTGGTTGATTGGCAAATTTTTGACATCAATTAAAAGAAAACACCAGGAAATGAGTCAAATTTAAAGCTACAATCTCCTCATTTGTTGTCATAGGCAAGATATCTGACAGGAAATGCAAAAAGGAGTGGCTGCTCAAGATACTGACGCTGTTGAAAGCACATGCTCCACAGGGGGAAGCCTATAGAGAAAATGTGTTCCTGTTCCTTTAAGAAGCCTGCAGACTGGCATTGTAAACGTGAATGGTAGGCTGATTCAGAGACTGATGCTGCGTTCAAGTGCTGCCGGAATTACCGTAGTGTCGAGGCGAGCGCACAAGAATCACCCAACAAAGTGGTAAATGGGACTGGTAAAGTAGGCATTTTCCCCTCATACTCGAGTTGCCAAGATGTGACACACAGGGGACAGAGAGCATGGAAACTGTGTCAGCATTTGATGCTAAAAGTGATCTATAACACATAATTTGCCAAGTAAGTTAATTAAAACATCAATTTACACGCCTGATGCGCACTCTCCTCTTCCTTCTTTTGCTGCAGCACAAGTAAAAAAAAAAACATGCACCAAAAACTACATTGTTACAGGGTCCGTTTCGTTGTTTTTTCCGATCGAAAGCACTTGAATGGGCGACCAAACCTCGAAAGTACGAGCTTACGAGGAGCACTTGAAGGCAGCATGAAAACCAGCCAGCCGGGGTCTTAAAATTAGGAAATCCAATACAGCGGTATTAGTAGGCTACACACACCGATTGTTGACACCCCCTTTTTCGATATAGATTTGTACAAAAATACACTGAGAAAATAATCAAACTGTTTCCTCTCTTTTTAAGTGTCCAAAAGTGTGTACATTTAAATATAAAAAGAACTCAAAAAGTTTTGTGTTTTTAAAACTCTAGCCCTTCGCCTGAGAAGGAAACGTGACAGACACAGAGACGTACGGACAGACAGGGAAACCGTGTAAGAAAAACAAAAACAAAAGAAAGAAACATGACGAGACCATGTATACAAGAAATAAAAAATAATGATCAAGTCCAAAATGCTTGGCCCAGTATATAAATACGACATCCCATATAAAATGGCATCTGGATAAATGTACAAAACAAAGCTCAGAGGATGAAAAATCGGCGAGGATTTCTCTATAACATCTGAAATCAACATAAAAGAAGAATTTTGGTCCTGAATCGTAGAGAATAAGTGTATAAAGTTCAGCACAGATTTGAAGTTGCGTTTGAATCCTGAAGTTTGAAGAATTACAACAGCTGGTGATTATTTCAATGTCCATTTTTTTTAAAGAGAACAACCGAAGCGAGCGCCACCTACCCATTTAAATAACCCTAATACTACTTTTGAAACTGCTCGACAGTCTTACAGGAAATCTCAGCACAAGATAGGAACAGAGTAGGCTATCATGCTTACCATGGTTTTTTTGCTTTTTGAGAAAATATTCGACTTTTAAAAAACATCAACCCACCTCGGTTTCATTAAAAAAAAAAAAAAGTCCCATCTCGGTGACACACCACAATAAAAATGTCGCACGACAGTCCTATTTCTGTACCTCTTTTTAGTGGCGAAGTCCACTTGGCGATTGGTAAAAGTTGTGAAATGTCCCTTTTTTCATCATCAATAACATTGATTAAGTGAACGGCGGACCGTAGAACGTGCAAATCAATCACAGTTTAGTTGTTCAGTTCAAAACAGTTCAGGACTGAGCGCTTCACTCAACAGGAAACCCAGTCAGTCTCTCTCCATTTCTCTCCTCACTCTCCTCTCGTTTTCGTCTCCTTCCGCGCTCCTACTCGTAACCCAAGTCCCACAGTCCACGCATCCAAAGAAATAGTACAAAAAGCAAGTTATTCGCTTTAACGTTTAGTTCTCCATGGGGGGGCCGCAGCTCTTGCTCTTGTCTACGGACGAGGCGGGGGAACCTTGTTATATTGGTAATAGCGGGATTTTACTAGTCTGGTATAACACAAACTATTGCGCCCACTGTACCAGGAACCCCTGTCTCTGTTTGTGGTCTTATTTTTGCTCGCAGGACAACATTACCTGTCGTAATTTTCTTCCCCTCTCGCGCACTCAATACGTGAACACCAGGTTGGAGATGGTGGACTCCAGCCAGTCCCCGGAGATCATCTCGCTGACCTCGGGCGTGCAGTAGTCGGGGAACTCGAAGTGGGAGCCCCCGGAGCCGGACTCAAAGTTCAAATCCAAGTCCCTGTCCAGCACCGAGGAGCCGAAGCTCCCCAGCGACATGCTGTCGAAGCTGGGGCTCGGGTTGATGTCGAGCAAGTCGTCCTCGAACTCTTCGTCCTCCGAGGAAGAGGAGGACGAGGAGGAAGAGGAGTGGGACGAGGCGGAGGAGTGGGAGCCGGAGGGAGTAGGCGAGGAAGCCCGCCGACCGGCGTACGTGTGCCGGCCGTGTCGCTCCGAAGACCCGCCCAGGCTGCCGCTGCTACCGGGGGACTCGCCGCCCTCCTCCCTGCCGCTGGCCGCGTCCTCGTACAGGCTGAGCGGGTCGCTGGAGTCCGCCGAGCTGCTGAGCGTCGGGCTGGCCGGGACGGCGACGGAGGACGCCGGGCTGACGCTCATGCTGCCCCCGCCGCTCCCGAAAACGTACACCCGCTTGGGCTTCTTGGCGTCCGGGATCTGCTTGGCCGCCGAGGAGACAGATTTCGACTTGTAGAGGGAGTTGTGGTGGTGCTCGGATGGGTGCTCAGAGGAAAATGATGATGCTTTGGTGCTACTGCTGCTGCTGCTCCCGAAGAGTGATTTGTGGGGTTTGCTGCTGCTGCTGCTGGGTGATTTGGATCCGCTCTTCCTCGAAGATGAGGATGACTTAGTGCTGGTGTTGTTAGAGCTACTGCTGAGTTTCTCCCCCTTCTCCCCGTTACTACCAGGTTTGGAGGCGCTCGATTTCACCTTCTTCCTCGGCCGGTACTTGTAGTCGGGATAGTCCGCCATGTGCTTGAGCCTGAGCCGCTCCGCCTCCCGGATGAAGGGGATCTTGTCGCTGTCTCTGAGCAGCTTCCACCGCTTCCCCAGCCGCTTGGAGATCTCGGCGTTGTGCATGTCCGGCGACTGCTCCATGATCTTCCTCCTCTCTATCTGCGACCACACCATAAACGCGTTCATGGGTCTCTTGATGTGGCCGCTGGGCGTTTTGCACCATGCCGGGTTGTCTCCCAGCTTGTCCCCGGCGGTCGAGGAAGCGGTGGAGCCCGGGGAGGGAGGCGAGGCGGCCGGGTCCAGGTCCATGCACGCCCCGGAGTCGGAGCTCGAATCCCCGGCGAAAAAGGACAGCGCCTCGGCGGTGCTCTCGGTGTGGCTCATTTTCTGCACCATGCTGCCTAGTTCCACAGACAGACAAGACAGAGGGAGAGCGGTGTGCTTGCTCTTTCTCTCCCCCCCCTCTCTCTCTCTCTCCTTCTTGGTCCTCCGATTCACTTTAAAGCAAACTCAGCTCTTTTCTCCCTCTTCACAGTTTGAGCTGAGTAAAAAAAAAAATAAAGGCGCAAGAAATAATTCACTCCTGAGATGTGCGGTGAACTCGGTAATAGCTCAGTCCAGTGTAGCCTTTAAAAAGGCTAGATGTGTAAAAAAGTTAAATTTCCAGGTTCTGTAGGTGATAATACAGCGCGGACAGTAAAAATAGCCCACTCTCCTCTGTGTACCCTGTTATCTGTCTGTCTCTCTCTCTCTTCCTTCTGTGTTATAAAGTCTATTCAGTCGTGGGGTGACTGAACATATGCAGCTGCAGAGCGCAGACTGAGTGCCACACTGTGCGCTCTGGCACTTACAAAGGGCTCCCAAGTGAAGTCTGTCAGGTAAGTGCTTTTCTCTGCATTAGCCCTGTCCCCCTCTCCTAGAAACAAAACCCATGCATGCTGGGAGAGAGCGAGGGAGGGAAAGAAAAAAAAGCAACCTAGAGCGCGTTATACTGTCCGCCTTCCATCTGCAGACCTGCAGTCGAGTTGAGTTTCAAGCAGCCCTCCAGTCTCGGCCCCCCCTTGCTTGCCTTTATCCTTTCCCGGAGATACAACGGCGATAAAAAACCACCAATGGGACGCTGTCGCTACCCTGCCTGCGCGCCAAATCCACGCCCCCCTCGGCGCCGATTGGCCGAAAAAGGAATCTAATAATAATCAGCGCGTGCAATGAGGAGCCTCGTGTCTGACCTCATTCCAGAATACAACGAGAAACTTCATTTTTTTTAAAGAGACACTGGCTTATGTTATGGACCCCCCCCCTTTCTACTCTCTTACCACCAGCCCATGTGTATACCATTAACTTATTGCTATATAGGAAGCTAAGTCGACTTTACCATATGGAAAGTTTACATTGTGTACAGTTAGAGTACAGTTTGTACCGTTCTGTTGCCTGGGTAATCCTTCACAGAAACAGCCTGAAATATTAACCCCTTTCTCTGGTGCTGTACAGAGCCCGCCTGGCAGATTGATTATTGTCGTTATGAATGGTGCGTAGTTATAATACTGAATAGGAGAAGCAAGAGCCAAAACACTTGTCAGTGCAAAGCAGATGATGTAGTTAAGGGTAAAGGTGGGTTAAGGAGGGTAAACCCACCTTAACTGTTTGCCCACCTTTTTAGGCTGACATAAATCTATATGAGGTATATTTATAGTATTGGCTTACATCATAGTAAGTAGTGTTGAAGTGATATAAGTGATATAGGGATGGTGTTTATTATGAGGGGAAAGCATAATTTAATGCTTTTCTGAGACTAATTGATTTTTTGTTTCTATTGGTGGTTGTTTGCCTCATGGTGATCACCGGCTGGAGGTCACGCATCATAAACACGCTGTAAAACGAGACCATGTTCAACAGTTGAGCCTCTCACTCTCTCCAAGCGCCTCTCAAACAGGGAAATATCTCTCGGACACATCATACTCGTTAGGCTGGTGTGAGAAAAGACTCCCAGCCAAGCTGCACGCTCTGCGCTTTCACCAACCTCTCTCTCTCCCTCTCTCCCCCCCTCTCTCTCTCTCTCCCTCTCTCTCGCTCTCCTCTTTCATAAGGCGGGGCTGGGCGGTCTTTTGTCACATAACACACGCCCAACCAACCCTCCCTTAACGCACCAGACAGAGAAAAGCGAGGGAGGCAGAGAGGGAAGCAGCGTGCAACTGCCTTCGCGCGCGCGGACACACACGCGCGCGCGCACACACACACACACACACACACACACACACACACACACACACACATCTAAACTGACAACGAGTGCCGTATTCGGTGTAGAATGACACAAACAACACAAGAGAGCATAGGTGACAGAAAAACACATGGCAGTGCGCTTTTACGCACACGTTATAGTCCGTTTTACACAGGCGGGATTTTATCCAATTTACGCACAGACCAATGTGCACGTTTTGGAAAGGAATCGAGGAATGGGCAAAATGTACGCCCATAACCATCATCTCCATTAGCTATGAAACACTGTGTTTATTATTAGTAGTATTATTATTATTAGTAGTAGCCTAGTATTAGTAATAATTAGGCTATAATAGGCCTATAGTGTCCATTCTCACCCATAAACGGATGAAATGCCAAAGTCTCAACCCCACCAAGTTCACAGTGTCTGAGTCATCATCTTCATTGCCGATGTAAATTCATGCTATTCCTTTTTTTTTTTCAAACCTCCCTCTGCACTCATACAATAATAACATAACCTTATGAAGTATAGTGGTTCCCAAAGTGCGCTCCTCGACGGGGTTCCAGGCGGTTCCCCGGCAAAATATGGAATCATTTAATTTCACTTTTATGTCACTCACTCCCTGCTCATCATAGGTTTCACTCTTCCCACTGTTATCTCCTTATCTAGGCTACAGTATAGACATATGTATGATTCAGTCCCGAGTCAGTCATACCTAACAAAAACCTCCTTCAAATGTAAACGTGTGGCAGGCAGCCCCTGGTATGCAGCACAGTGAAGCTGAGGAGGCATGCAGTACAGTATAGGCACACGGTGCGGTGTGGAGTGTCGCTAGATGGCGTCGCAGAGCCGGAGAGGACGGAGCTGGGGTTGCGCTGCAGAGAGTTAGGGAGGGTTACAGAGATCAGACCCGGCATCCAGAACAGTAACCAGGGGTGAATTACATAACGTCTCCCCGCGATACGGAGGCATCCAAGCGATGCTAGTGTAATGGCTACTGCAGAGAGTCTGTCTGTGTGTGTGTGTGCGTTTGTGTATGTGTGTGTGTGTGTGTGTGTGAGAGAGAGAGAGAGAGAGAGAGAGAGAGAGACAGAGAGAGTGCGCGCGACTGTTAGTGCGCGCGCGTGCGTCTGCGTCTATGTGCTCCTGCATGCTTATGCAAGCTCTGCCTAGGCAAAGTGTGTGTGTGTGTGTGTGTGTGTGTGTGTGTGTGACTAAACTCTGAATGCCGTGACTGTGCTAGTTAGGTTAGGGTTGAGCAGGCAGTGAGAAAAAAGGGAAATTAAACTTTGGAGTCAGTTGACATTAGCTCCATTTGAAACCAGTCACCACTGTAATCATTTCAATAGACAAGAAAGTACGTTTCTTTAAAAGAAAATGTCCTCAGAATATGAAATCAACTTGAAATGAAAATGAATGTACCATAAATGTGTATGTGTGACAGAGAGGGAGCGGCAGAGAGATGCTCAGATGTGTGTCTAAATGAAAGGAGAGTCAGAGGTGACTAGAATCACCATTGGGAAATTAGTATTAAAGTATAGTTGCCAGCGTTACTGGATGCATTTCACTGGGCACAATTATATTCAATATGGCCTCATATCTGCGGCGCATCCAAGTAAAGCAACGGGTAATTGGGCTCCAATTTGTGTGTTCACGGAGCAGAACTGCAATGGAAATAAGAGTGTTAACTCATAAACTCACACCACTCCTCAATGCCATTTTAATAAGGAACTGTAGGAAAGGTTAGTTATGGTATAGAAAGTCTATCAGTATGTAATGGAGGTATCTGAAACCGTATTTGCTTTGATGGGAATAGGCTATTTCCCTAATGAAAAAGAACTAGGCTATAGTAGGCTAATCCTACACTAAATTGTATAAATATAATAGTAATATTTATATATAATAGAAATATTATTGTGATACCCTAGGAGATCAAATACCTAATAATAAGTCACTATAAACTCCCTAATCACAGTTCAGGTGTCAACAAAACGCTAGCTAACAAGCTAAAAAAAAAAAAAAAAAAAAAATAGCTAACAGGCTAACGTTAGCACCCAGCAAAACACTGTGAATCTTTGTCTCCTTCATGCAGCCAGTTTTGAAAACCACAAAGAGTTGTTGTGAACCTTTCTAGATTACAAATACACAAAACGTACCAAAGCCACATAATATATATATATAAAAAAAAAAAAGATAACTAGATAAGCTGCAGTTGGCCAGTTAGCATATTAGTAGTTTAAGGCAAGAGGACTTTAACGCTCATACGTTTGTTTCTCAAAGTCAGCTACAAAATACGTGACAAAGGGCAAAACAAAGATATTTATTGTCGGAATACAGGAAAAGGTCTGACTGCTTTGGTAGGAAGTAAGAGATAAGGTGATTTTTAACATTGGTGTTAATAGGGAGTCTCCTTACATAATGGCTGCCCTCCCTCGCCTCTTTCCCCTCCATTTCTTTCTTCAACAAACTCCTGGGAGTTCTGAAGAGGCCGGTGCACCTGGACTGACAGCTGGCAGGGTTTTTTTTAAGCCAACAACCTATTCAATACCTTGAGCAGGTGTCCTCTATTCTATTCTACTCTACTCTGCTCTACTCTACTCTACTCTGTTCTATTCTATTCTACATCAGAGAGGTAAACAAGACCTTTTGCCTAGTTTAGGCTTAACTTGAATGGACAAAATCTCTTTTTTTGCCTGCACACATACATCCCTCTCTCTCTCTCTCTCTCTCTCTCTCTCTCTCTCTCTCTCTCTCTCCCACTGTGTGAACGCATTTGTATGCCACACACACACACGACCTGAAAGGATAAGTAGTGCATTCAAACTTTCCTCTCTCCCTCTCTCTCTTTTACTGCTATTGTCCCAGTGAGGTGCAGCTGCCACGCGAGTTGGAGTGGGTCGCGTGCCAACCCTAATCTCAACAGGTGTTCTTTTGGGTGTCTCTCGCTCTCCCTCCCTCTCTTTCTTTCTCCCTCCCCACTCTCTTTCTAGCTTGCCCTCCCTCAGTCTCTCTCACTCTCCCCCTCTCACTTACACTCTCCACTCTTTCAGTCTCTCTTTCTCCTTCCCTCTCTTTCTCATCACCCCTCCCCCCTCTCTCTCTGTCTCTCTCTCTCTCTCTCTCTCTCTGACCCTCCATTGTCTCTTATTTTCTCTCTCTCTGCTCTCTCTTTCTCCCTCTCTATTCAATTCCATTTAATTCAATTTCCCTTATTGGCCTGAATGTTAGATGAACAGTAATGCCAAAGTGCCCCTCTCTCTCTCTCTCTTTCCTTTCTCTCTCTGTCTCGCTCTCAAGATAAATCTGATCTGAGGTCATCTGTTATTCAGAACACTGACACCATATGGCCAACCACTCACTCAGAGTACATCCAGTTAGTGTCATTAAAACTTAAAATCTTCCCATATTAAATATTGATGGGCTATATATTGACCGTCTGTCACAAACCCTGCTTAGAGTTTAGCCTGTTGAAACTTTGGAATCATAACTAATTGATCGATTTCGCAAAAATGTCCATCTTAGGACAATTAAGCTAGAATTGAGTCTTAAAAGGCTCTTCCAAGGTGAAAAAAATCCACCACTGGGTTGAGGTAATTTCAGTTGTTTCCAAGGCAGCTGGAAGAATTTTCGAGAAACAAGTGGCAATATCTTGAAATAAATTGGGTCCACATAACCTGAATGGATAGAATGGTCCTTCCACTGTTTGCTATGGTAATACAGCTTTTTTTTTTTTTAAATGTCGGAATTTTAATGGTTAATTGCTATCATCATTGCCATCAAGTCTGGGCATTAGGCCGTAAAGTGTGTCACACTTGCTTGAGAACTGTGCAGATGAGTCTCTTGTACGAGTGCTTAGCAGCTTCATCAAAGATTGCACTTCTCTCACTAGCTATTCTAGCCAACATCTGCATATTAGCAAATGTTTGCTAACTTCAAACAGCTAACAGATATCGGCTGAAACTGAGATTAACTCAACGATAGCCACTTTCTCTAACTACACAGATGTCAAAACCTTTGACCTGCTTAAAAAGACAGCAGCAACTTGTAAAAGGCCACCTAGTGGAGGCATGAGTGACAACTTATTTCAGCTACAATGCCGGTTTTACTTGAACTCAAATTCATACTAATGCCTTCTGCTGACTCCAGGCAGCAGAGACAGCAGAAGGCATTAGCATGAACTTTCGTTCTCATTCGTGAAACCAGGGTTGTAGCACAACTGCAACGTTTTCCACCGCTTTGATTCTTGCTGCAAAGCCTCTCACCTCAGTGACTTGCCGTAAGCCGGTTTTTACAGAAGCTAGCCCAACAGTACGCATAAAAATCCCTGCTCCGACCATCCTGGAACATTGACTTGAATGGGAAAGACCATTCTATCCATTCAGGTTTTGTGGTTGGGTCACGCCACTGGCATCAAGTTAATGTCAGTTAATTCAAGTAAATTCTTGAAACAAATTGAAATAATCTTGCCCCATTGGCAGATTTCTTTTCGCCTGTTTTAAGAAAAATAACATTGTAAGACTACTTGACAAAACAACTTGTTAAGGGAGACATTTCTTGGCAATAAAACTGATAAACCTATAAGATTATAGCAACCTCATTCTTCTCTATGTTGTTTTTTAATCTCCTATAGTGTCACAATAATATTCCTACAATATTTCTATAGGGACTTCTTGTGTGACTGTAATATTTAATAGAGACATTTGAGTGACCTATTTCCACTTGATGTTATTTTTTTGTATCTCCTATGGAATCACTATAATATTACTATAGGGACCTAAAGGAATATTATAGTTTTTCTATGATTTTTGTATAGTATCCTTCTAACCTCTATTCTAGAATTACTATAGTTCTTTTTTGTAGGGGAATACTGTCTCCTATAGTGAGAAACCAGAGAGCACTTTGTTCCATGGTGTTCCCCTTTGTTAATACCTTTCCCAGAGTGTTCATGAAAAGATTCGCTGTGTATTATCCCAACTAAACTATATACAATGGAGCTCTTTGATTTATTATATGTTCCCTGTCATCAAAGTCAATGTTCACCACCAGTCTTTTACAACACCCTAACAGACAGATGGCTAGTTACTGTATATATTAAATGTATTTATTCAGTTATGTTTCTAAAGCTTTGTTTGAACAGGTGTTTTCAGGCACAGAAACAGATAAAGATACAGACACCGATGCAGACACACACACGCACACACACACACACACACACAACACACACACACACACACAGTCAAAGTGTTATCTTATCCAGGAAGAGCAGCTGCAAAGTATGACCCCAGCTTAGTTGTTAATGATTGGTGGTGTGTGGCTGTGTCTGTGTGTGTGTGTGTGTGTGTGTGTGTGTGTGTGTGTATGTGTGTGTTTTTACTTATTTTACCCCCACTATCTCTCTCTCTGCTGACAAGAGCTCATTATTAGTGGTCTAGCTTTGATTTGTGAAGTTCAGCAAGGTGAATTTGAACATCTGTCGCATTTCAAGGTTGTTTTTATATGGGAGAGCAAATACAAGCAGGGCTAAGGTAGTGATTAACTGGAATGCACACACACACACACACACACACACACACACACACACATTCACTAGATAGCATAGAAGAAATGTGTGATAAACCAGTATGTGTAAAATCACTGCATTCATAAGGGTTCCATATATTTGCACTTAGTTATGAGGCAGAATGGTTAAAAATAATGTTATAGGTTCACTTTCACTGAAGATGTGTAAAAGCACTGAGGAATAGTTTGGTGCCACAGGCTTTCTCAAAGCCTTAAACAAAGTTACAACAAGCCTTTAGTTAATTAGGTTTCATTTCATGGAGCATCATGTTATTGCCAAAAACTCCAGCCTACTGGCATGCGTTGCCTGGCAACACTGTCAGTGTCAGTGGCATATAGATAGCCTATATGGCTCTGGCCTCTTATACCAAGATAGCTGTTATATGCACACTAATATCCCCTTAATATCAGGATACTCAAGTAGCGTATTCTATTTAGGAGTTGCCACATGTAAATATCCACATCCATCCACATCATATTACATTTCTGAAAAAGACCTTAACCAGGATAAGAGCGACTATCAGCTGTCTACACATGGGACCTTTGTATTCAGGGCACAGAAGGAGGGAGAAGCATAGATGAATAAGAGAGTGCTCAACCAATAGATAACTGTACCATTATTTCCATATGATACTGGCCTTTCACAGATAAATACAATTTTGGATGGGACTATATGCTTTTCTCACAATACGATTCAATACAACCACGATACGATGTAATAAATAAAAGTTCAATGACAACAAAGTCTGACTGTGCAGAATTCTGTTTATAGACACAAATCTTTCTAGCAATGGCATTGGCTGTTAGAATGTAAACAACAATTTAAGAATGTCATTACAAAGTGTAAATAATATAATATGGATGGAGAGCTTGTGAAATTGTGATGGTCAAGCGTCTCATTTGTGATTACTACAGCAGAATAACATGGAGCTGATATCACCATTCATTTTTCTGCCCCATGATACGTATTGTCACATTTTTTAATTGCAATATATTGAATTTCGATATATCGTCCCATCCCTAATTCCCATTTACCCTATCATTATGATTTAAAGTTCAATTAGTGGGATTACCTGACAAAAGAAAATCTTTACTGGCAGTTATACAGTGTATTTCTTAATATTCCTCCCAAATTAGTGACTGTAAAACTGAAATATCACCTAGTAGAACGGGCCTTAGCAGCTGACAAAAGGAATAATACTCCAGGTGTCGCTCTGAGAGTTAACAGTGCCACACACTTCATGTGGCACATGTATATTAAAGCACTTGTGACATTTGAGACGTGACCTCCATGTGGAAAGTGCCGCAGCGTGTGACACTGTGTTCACTGTCGCCGCGATAGGTGACAGTCCACCATAGAGACTGCTTCAATCTGCCATGCGCGCTTGTAGAGTGGGTTAAATCAGAAGCGCATATATTAACGGTGAGGGGTGTGTGTGTGTTCCTGCATATATGTATCTGTGTGCATGTGCATACCTGTGTACATTTGCGTGTCTGCATGTGTGGGTGGGCAGATGTGTCAGTGCCTGCATATTATGTTTGCCTATGTTCATCTGTGTGTGTGTGTGTGTGTGTGTGTGTGTGTGTGTGTGTGTGTGCGTGTGTGTCCAGTGAGAGGTGACCGGTTGTCACTGAGCTCTGACAGAAACCAGGTATCAGAGAGACATGGTGTCACCTTGTCACCCCCAACCTTCACTCCTGGGAACCCAGACGTGTGTGTGTGTGTGTGTGTGTGTGTGTGTGTGTATGTGTGTGTGGAGATTCACCCCTTCCCCCCCAGGCAGGAGTGCATGAATGACACACATGGAAGGGTCCCAGGAGTGAACCTCAGGTGACGAGGCGGCAGCGTGTGTGTGTGTGTGTGTGTGTTTCACATCTCTTGAGATTCGCTATCTCCTTTGGAGCATGGGCACACACACACACACACACACACACACACACACTCTCGAGGATGAACCTCTGGGGTGGCACCATGTGAAAGGCTCACTTCTATTGAGATCCAGCTCAGGCAGCATGGATCATATGTGCGCACACACACACACACACACACACACACACACACACACACACACACACACACAGATGGTTTTGACATTAGAAAAGTCGTGCCCCGCTCTTTCAGGGGCTTGATGGTGCAGTGAGTCAATACCAGGGTCAGGGCCAGAGGGAGAGAGAGGGAGGGAGAGAGGGGAGTAGACAGAAAGAAAGAAAGAAAGAAAGAAAGAAAGAAAGAATAGCAATAGGGGAAGAGGGAGGTAGAGAGAGTAGAGGACAGCAAGGAGATGAGGAATGACTATGGGCCAAGAAGAAAAAAAGTTGAAACAATACTCAATGTATAGATCTACAATCCAGTGCAGACTGTGCAGAATTCAGTTTATTTCTGAGCCACAAATCTTTCTAGCGAAGGCATTGTCTTGCTAGAATGTAAACAACAATTTAATAATGTCATTACAAAGTGTAAATAATATAATTTGGATGGAGAGCTTGTGAAATTGTGATGGTCAAGCGTCTCATTTGTGATTACTACAGCAGAATAAAATGGAGCTAATATCACCATTCATTTTTCTGCCCCACGATATGTATTGTCACATTATTGTATCGTGATATATTGAATTTCGATACATGGTCCCATCACTAATAAACAGATGTTTAAATCTAGTTCACTGATGCTGTAAAATCACAGTTTGGTTGAGACTGTATGAGCAGTGTGTACCCTGCTGGTGTGTTTTTCCCACTTAGCACTTTCTCTCCATGAATATCTCTATGAGAATCAATGATGCAAAAAAATAGACTCAATACTCCATTAAATAAACATAAAATCAGTGCTCTTTGTCATTTGTAGATGGTGGTTGCTTGGCATGCTAGCAAGTGTTTTGGTTACTTCACCCTAAATGAGCAATTTTTATGAAAACCCTATTCATTACAAATGGCAGCGAGACAAGACTTTGTTACATCTTTTTTTTCACTTGGATTTTGGCTTTGGGTTTCTGCGCCCAGGATGGATATGATTTCTATTCTCCATCTTCCACAGCATTAGAAACATATTGGATCCAATCTATCCTCCATCCAGCAAAGTGACAAAGTGCTTTCTCACCAATTACTGACTGCCATCTCCCTCTTCACACCTGGCAGGCAGAGGATGTGGCTGACAACGTGTGTGCGCTTGTGCGTGTGTGTGTGTGTGAAAGAAGAGATAGCGAGAGCCACACTGACAGATTAAGAGATTTAATGGCGGGTGTCACTTGTTTTTTACCACTTTCTCAATCTTCATCAGGTGGGTGACATCTCTGCGTCTATGTGTCGCTGTCATTAACCCTCTATTCCCTTTCATTCTTGCTCTCATTCAGCTTGAATTACTTGAATTTTCATACACATAACTCACAAAATGTCAATATTTTTTTCAGCAATGTAAAAACTGTACATCTGTCTGAGATGGCTCCTGCGGATCAATAGGCTTTTTCAGTATCCAAAATTTCCATGTTGCTCTATCTCACCTCATCTATAATCGTATGCAATATCTCGTATGTCATATTTTATATCTATGCCCAGCCTGGTAGGTCTTTGCACAGAAAGTGATGCACTTTACGCCACCATAAGCAGCAAAACATCAGTTTGTTTGAAATCAACAGAAGAAGAACTGGGTAGTGAGCATGAGCAGTGATAGCCACCATGGCTGAACAGACATAGAAAAGAGCGCCACCTACAGAAACTCATACTACATCAACAGAAAATCCAAGCCCCGCCCACACCGTTTGATTGGCAGGTGATCGGTGGGAAGTGCAGTGCAGAAACACCTTGAGGATTGCCACTTTAAAAATGCCAAGATGAAATTCTTATTATTAAAAAAAGCAGGAAAAAACTGTCTTTGCATACTAGAAATGAATGGGAGTTGTGTATCTCGAAATCTAAAATCCTGGAAAATCTTTGTGTTTTTTTCAAACTAACTTCAACATTTTAGTCTGAAAGCTGGAGGCCATGTGTTACCAGTGGGGGGACTGAGCCTTAGTCTGTTGGCAATACAAGCTCACTCACCACCAGCTGTTTAGACCAGGGAAGCACCATCCATCTGTCCACTTATCTACTGCCATGAGAAAGCAGTGAAACACACACACACACACACACACACACAAACACACACACACACACACAGACAAACAAACGCAGACTACCACGCACATACGCAAATGCCAAAGGACGCACTTACACATATACACACAGTCTCTCTCTGTTCCTCTCTCTCCCTCCCTCTCTCTCTCTCTCTCTCTCTCTCTCTCTCAGTACTACCACAGCTGACCTGAAAGAAGAGGGGAAAATGACACACCCTACCCTCAGAAGGATTGAGGAAAAGAGAGACAGAGGAGGGGAGAGGAAGAGGATGGATTTGAAAGGAAAAGGATGGAAAGAAGTGAAAAGTCGAGGAAGAGAGAGAGAGGGAAGGGAGAGGTGGTTGAAGATCAGCATGGCCAAATAGGCCCTGTTTGAGGCAGGTATGTGTGTGTGTGTGTGTGTGTGTGTGTGTGTGTGTGTGTGTCAGGTGGCATTCAAAAGGTGGAGTCATTACATCATCCTCTCTCTCTCTCTCTCTCTCTCTCTCTCTCTCTCTCTCTCTCTCTCTCTCTCTCTCTCTCTCTCTCTGTCCTTCAGTCTGAGCACTTCAGAATGAAGGACAAAGCAATTTCCTGTTACTCTACACAGACATGCAGGTACACACACACACACACACACACACACACACACCACCACAATGCCTCAAATCATTCTACCATTCACTTCTCCATCCGCATCCTTGTTTGTTGGCAATCCAATCAAAACGCACTGAATCATAAATAGACTTCTTCTGCTACATGTTGCTACTTGTGAAAGCACTTGAACTTCGAAACAGCTTCTTCACTGCTATGTCGAAGCATTAGTGGTTCCTTATAGCTGTCAGTGTTTGTCTGGCTCTAGTTCTTCAGACAGAACCCTATAATTCTAAGCACAAAGTCTTAAAATGCAAATACGTGCTCTGTACACGAAAAGTGAGAGAAATCCGTTTTCCCAGTTCGATTTCGGTTCGGGGGTCATGACTATAAACAGAAGGTAGTCTCACATTGAAATAGCATGGTGGAAAGTAAGGGTGTTGTCGATGGACGGATGCATTTGCGACCCAGGTTCGACTCCAGCTTCTACCAATGAGATTTCTATCGTGAGTAACTAAAGTTTTTCTTATTTAACCATGACCGAAGCCTTTCCCTGACCTTAACCAAGTTGTTTTAGTTGCCTAAATCTAAACGGAACCTTAATCCTTACCTTAAATACAGTTTTTTTAGTTTCCTAACCTTAACCCTAAGCTTAACCAAAGTTACCCGTTCGCCAAACTTTAGATGAAAATGCTGTGTCCAATTTGTGCTGTTGTCACAGAATCGAACAGAATCCTAACCCTAACCGAACTCCAATTCCAATATCCCTAACTCTAAACCTAACCCTAAACCAGTGGTGGAAAGTAACTAAATACATTTACTCAAGTACTGTACTTAAGTAAAATTTTGGGGTACTTGTACTTTACTTGAGTATTTCCATTTTCTGCTACTTTATATTTCTACTCCACTACAATTCAGAGGGAAATATTGTACTTTTTACTCCACTACATTTATTTGATAACTTAAGTTACTAGTTACTTTGCATATTCAGATTAATAATACAAAATATAATCAACAAATAAATTATGATGTATTATTATAGATTAAGATAAAACTTTATTGATCCCCAGGGGGAAATTTACAAACTACCCAGCAGTAAAATTAAAATCAGCTTCACCTTTACCAGCTGCAACATTAAAGTGATGCTTACACATGAATGCATCAATAATTATAATCCAATAATATAATATACATTATTCTGAAATGGGCCATTCTGCATAATGAGTACTTTTACTTTTGGTACTTTATGTATATTTTGATGCTAATACTTTTGTACTTTTACTTAAAGTCGAGATGAAATGAAAAATGCATTTTTAACCCTTTTAGATCACATCCCCGGTCATATTGTGCACCTATTTAACAATATAAGCCAAAAAAAATACAAAAAAAATACAAAAAAAATAAAAAAATAAAAAAAAATCCAATCATGTTTTCTCCTGTAAACAAAATATGCCGTGTGCTTACGTAAGCATGAACCAACCAATTTCAACCAATAATATCATGACATCCACCCATCAATCATTCTTCAACCTGGTGTGTGTGGAGCCAACAGTCCTCTGTAGCTCCGTTTCTCTCTGTAGCTCCGTATCGCGCTAAACTCTAAGCCCCGCCCACTGCGGTCCAATCAAATGCGAAGGATTTGATTTAAATCCCTCATGTAACTGTACACCGCTCAAATATTCCGTTTCACGGGGAAATACGTCACAGTACAGAAGCTAAAGACGCTCTAACTTCCGTTTCAGTGGGACTTTAAGTAAAAATTTGAATGCTGGACTTTTACTTGTAACAGAGTATTTCTACACTGTGGTATTGTTACTTTTACTTAAGTACAAGATCTGAGTACTTCTTCCACCAGTGCCCTAAACCCTAACCCTAATTGCCTAAACTTAACCCTTACCTTAACCCTAGTTGTTTTAATTGCCTAAAACTTAACCCTAACCTTAACCAAAGTTTTTTTAGTTTCCTAACCTTAACCCTAACCATAACCAAGTTAACCGGTCCGCCAAACTTTAGATGAAAATTCTGTGTCCGATTTGTGATGTTGTCACAGAATCCAATCTATGTTATTGTCAAAGAATCCAATTCATAGCCGAGGAGCATAATCTTCACATAATTCTTGCTCTTTCGCAAAAATTTCACGAGTTCCCGTTGAAACGTTCCTCTTGGTCCTGTAACGGCCCCGTATGCATCGTCTACGCTTCCTCTCGGTGGTCTCGTCCCACTTCTGAACCTCCTCAGAGGACGTTGCGGTGTACCGCGGTGACGTGGTACAAGCCTCAGGATCAAACGCTGCCGGCGCTCACGCTACACGCGCAACGCGCTCGTCCACTGAGCAACCGAACGCTCGTCTGTGAATAGGAATGAAGCGGCATCTGCTGAGATAAAGAAACATCTGGCTCTGAGAGGCTGCTGCATCGTACCAGGTGAGATCACAGGTCTGCACGCTGAGTGTACACTGTATTAGGAACACCTGCTCTTTTCCCGTAAAGTAACCCATCCAGGTGAAAGCTATGATCTGTTATTGATGTCACCTATTAAAGTACACTCCAGTGATGAAAGGGGAGCCGTAGATAAAGGGTAAGAAGAACTTTAAGGTCTTGGGATTCGACGTTTGCAAGGTAGTCCGAAGACTTTTGTCGGTGTTTATCACCTTAAAAAAACGTATTTGTAGTCTGCAATGCGGCTATCAATGCACTGGTACAATCTGTGTGTGTGTGTGTGTGTATGCATTGTGTGTCTGTGTGGTCTCTGAGGTTATGACTACCATGCCCACGCCCGCTCACACACCCACACACCCACACACCCACACACCCACGCACACATCATAGGCATTTGTCATGGCAAACGACTGCTGGTGACAGTGATTGATAGTTGAGTGACGGCTTCAGCTGATTGCTGTGCCACAACACTGCAGCCAGCCAGCCCCACGCACACACACACACACACACACACACACACACACACACACACACACAAACACTTTCTGCCAGTCTGCCGCCACAGAGTTAGCAACAGTCTGCGTTTTGCCTGCCTCACTTCTCCAAGCCAGTCGCTCTGCACTGCGGCAGGCAAGGGAAGCAGACACACACTCGCTCACACACACATACACACACACACACACACACACACACACTCTCTCTCCTCTCTGCTCCACTCCCAGATTTTTTTTTGGAAAAGGAGGGAGGAGAGCGAGCGAAAAGCTAAGACGGCGGATGGCATTCTTCGTGTTGTTTTTGTTTTTTTCCTCCCAAGGAGCTGCTGCTGCTGCTGCTGCAAATCCAAAAATCCGAGCGAATGTTTCAGGGGTTTTTTTTGGGGGGGGGGGGGGGGGGTTTCCTTTCCGTCGCGCCGTAAGTTGTTTCGGAGAGATTCGGAGTATCGCCGTGACAAAAAAAAGGAATATATATATACAACCCAACCGGCTGGGCCAAAGAAGAAGAAGAAGGAAGAAGAGAGACGCACGCAAAGTGGGGGGGGGGGGAGGAAACTTGGATCTATGTGGTGGATTTTTTGGAAGCGGACGAACGTGCCGTGGTCCTGGGGTCTTTTTTTTTGGACGAGAGCGAGAAGGCAGGAACGATGCCAACGTTTTGGTTTTTTTTTGGCTTGGAGAACACTTTGTCCTTGTGGCACAGTTGACCCCTTTGGGCTCTGGCTACGACCCGCATGCGGCTGCTGATAAAGCAATGGGAAAACCTCCTCCTCTCGTTCCAGGATAGAGATGCGGCCGGGGCCTTTAGTATCAACGGAGAAATCCCGGTAAAAGCGGTATCCAGCCTGTCCGGCGAAACCGGTTGCACTCTTCTTCCCCCCCCCCCGGAGAAATCGCAGCCTCGGCGGAGGAGAGGCTGAGCGAGAGGAGGCAGGAGAACGGGTGGAGGAGTGAATGAGCAGCGAGTGTGTGAGAGAGAGAGAGAGAGGAGAGGAGAGGAGCTTCCAGACAGGGTGACCTACATTCAACACTGTCTGGAGTCAAAGGCACAGACTGAGAGGGAGAGGGAGAGAGACAGAGAGAGAGAGAGAGAGAGAGAGGGGGATGGAAAGAGTCCGGAGAGAGGGAAAGAGAGGGAGGGAGAGACGGAGAAAGCGAGAGAGGGGACGAGACGGAAGAGAACGACGAGGAAAGAGAGAGGGAGAGGGGGAGGAAGCGAGAGCCGATCCTCATCTGAACCCGTCCGTCTCGGACTCTTCCCATCCCGCCATCTTTATCCCTCCTTCTCCTCTGCTTCTTCTTCTTCTTCTCCTCCTCTCGCCCCACTCACTGTCTGCTCCCTTCCCTTCCCTTTCCCCTCTCTCTCTCTCTCTTCCCTCTCTCTCTCTTTCCATTTATCAGCCATTGTCTTGAGGGGGGGTGGCGTCTGGGGGGGATCCGTCTATGGCGTGCAGAGATACGATCATTTCGGATACTCCATCACTTTCCTTTTTACCCTCCTTTTTTTTTTTCGTTTTCTATGCTCTCGCTCATCATCCTCTCCTACCACAACGAGCCTCTTTTCCCTTTTCTCTCCATCCCCTATCGCTTCCCCTCCCTCCCTCCCTCGTCCCCCATTTATCTTTCCTCTCCTCTTTCTCCTCCTCCCTCCCTCCCTCCCTCCCTCTGTCAGCGTTTATCTATCTCTGGGTAGCTCTAACAGTATTTCTTATGGTGGATTACTTTGTCTAGCTGCATGCTGTTATCTAGCGTCACTCGAGGGGGGAAAGAACTGCACCAAAGCAGCAGCAGCTCTATCTCTATCTATCCATCTGTCTGTCTGTGAGCCTGGCTGACTGGTGGGCTCCAGTGCGACATATATCCATCCGAATGCCTCTGGGGATGGAAGGCTGTCTCTCTGGATGGCTTACCGACTCGCTCAAACAGCTTTTTTGCAGCTGAATTTAGGCGGTAAATTTGAGCCTAACTGTGTATTTGCCCATCTGGCTGTCTGGGTTTGATCCTGTCTGTGTACTGTCTCTGTCTGCATGTTTCAAGAGGATTGCAGGCTGGGCAGGTGAGGTTATGCATCTCTTTTTTTTTTAACTGTTTCTGGCTTTTTTTTTTTTGTCTGTAAGCCTTCTTGTCTGTGTGTGCATACAGACACAGACAGGCAACGCTGGAATATGGAGGAAAATTATTGCCTTTCTTTCTCCTCCTCCTCTTCGTCTTTCTCCAGTCCCCCCCCCCCCTCCTCTCTTCCTCCCTCCGTCCCGCCCTCTTCACCCCCCCCCCCCAACCCCCTTGCATGTCGGTCCTGGGGGATCAGTGTTAAGGACATGAGAGGGGATTGCAGTTGAAGGAGAGGAAATGACATGGGTAATGGAAGGGGACACACAGGCACCTGTCAGGGAAAATCAAGGTTGGAGAGGAGGGTGGTGGGGGGGAGGTGATGAATTATTCATGAAAATAGAATTACGCCGCTTTCACCTTCCTGAATGGGCTTGATCAGAATTCTCCATTTCCTTAAACTCCTTAAAGAAGGGGGGGGTGGAAATTCTCTCTTTTTTAACCGTGTTATGATTTGAGGCTTTCGGCGTTATTCGAAAGGAGGCGCACAAATGTTGTTTTGAAATCTACGAGCTGTTATCGTTAGTTCGATTATGAAATTTTGTACATATACTCTGCCCGAGAAATGCACGCTGGGAGGGTCTTTCATACATTTTTTGGAGGACATGACTGGAATGACATCAAAGCGGCCACAGTACACACACCATTAGCTCATTTGGTTTTACTTGCACTCCGTAAAACAGAGGGCACACATTTACCGTAAGGGACAGAAAGCAATGGATGCACTATTAAAAAAACCATCCAGAGTATTATGGGAAATAGCATGCAATACACAGGTGTTAGATATACAGTATGTTAGTATAAGATGAATACAGTGGCCTTCACATAGCTTGTCATTCAAGTATCTACACTAGCTTCTATGGGGAATAGCACAAGGGCCAAGCACACATGCAGGCATAAAAATGACTACTACAACCCACTTACACAGGTGTGTGCATATACACACATGGCCATACACAGATATACACATACTTTACACACACAACACATGAAACACACAGTTAACTAATCCATATTTGTGTGCATTTATATTAGGGATGGGACGATATATCCAAATTCAATGTATTGCAATGCAAAAATGTGACAATATGTATCATGGGGCATAAAAATGAATCGTGATTAGCTCTATTTTATTCTGCTGTAGTAATCACAAATGAGACGGCTTGACCATCATCAATGCCATTGCTAGAAAGATTTAAACATATTTCTGCACATTCAGACTTTGTTGTCACTGAACTTTTATTTATTACATCGTATTGTGATTGTATTGAATCGTGAACCCCATATTGTGTATCAAATCGTATAATAAGATAAGCATATTGTCCCATCCCTAATTAATATCAGTCCATATATTTTAGAGCATGATATGACGTTCGTAATGGTGGCTCCTGGAAGTGCATTGGGAACATAAAAACCCTATTAAGGAGAATACCATACCACCATATTTTTCTATTCCTCTGGACAGTTTTCATTCATTACTGTCCTCTGTGGCCGGGACAGTATTCAATTTGCCCTTCCTGATCATTTCTGACATCACATCTATGTACCAGAAATGACGCATTATGTGAATTTTTACATGGGGCGCTGTTCCCCATTTGGTCTGGATTGGGGGCCAGCCGAAATCATTACTAACTTCGCCTCTGTAACCCTGGCAGACACTGAAGCCGTGGCTGACAAGCTTGTTTAGGCCACTATTCTTCCTATATCAACATAATTAGGTTGACCTTTCCATAAACACGCATCCAATGCACCCATAGCAACCCCCCCCACACTTTTCATACAGCCACCTTCACACATCACATGACAGGTCCATTATTTGTAAATGGCAACTGCACACTGCGCTCCTTGCTTTAAGCCACTTATAGTGAATTACATCTGTTTGTGTATGGTGTTATGCCTTCCTCTGTGTCACTATCCCCCACTATATGAGGCTGTAACACTCTCTTCTTCAGACTCTTGTCTAATCTTGTCAGTGTATTGTTCAAACCTGATATTGTAAATCTACATGAAACCGCATGAGTGATGCAACTTTAACATTATATAGTGCATTATCGTTTCCCATTGTCAGGAATACACGGCAGACAATGTCAGCCGTCAATTACAGTTGGGGGAAAAAAAAAAGTGCCACAAAATTGGTATGAGGTTTCTGCAGGACAGTGATGATTGGTGGATGCTGAATGCACAGTGCACTCTGCTTTATGCCGGTTGAAGTAAATGTCATCTATTTGTGGAACGGTGTGAATGAAGTGTGTTTTTAGTATGCTCACCTTATAGCCCTATGTGGTTCCATTTTCTCAGTGATTAGTGGATGCAGTGTTCCGCCCTTCCCTTGGCAGCCTGTTGTCAGATGAAAACCTTGTATTTTTTTTATAAGTCTTAGGCTTTCAAAAGCTGCTGTATAATTTTTCTTAAGGCTTTAAGCTGACATTCTGGAGCTGTACAGTTTTCACCTGGCAGCAGTGCTATGCTTCCTCATGTTGGAATATATTGTTTGAGTGAAGCGTTCATGCTCAAACTGACAGAAAACTAAGTGGAGGCACTCCGTGATAACAGGCTATAGTCATATGCAAAGGTAGAATAATGAGAATTCCCTCAAGGACGAATAATTAGTATACATTGGAATCAGACAACAGCCGAAGAGAGATTTCTTCATTATGCGGCACGACTGGATGTTATTGCCGAGGATGTCGTTGACATTTCAACACTCATAACGCCTTCCTCTGAGCAAACCCAGCTGTCATTTACCTCACAGTATATTGGCTCTACAGTCACCTGGATCGCTTCACTTACATTCAGAAAGAGAATATTCCTATAATGGAAAAGAATGAACATAGTCCAGAACATATGTTGTGAACATATGCTTTGCATCTTAGTATTTGCCATAATGCTGTTGAAGAGAAAGGTTGAGGAATAAGATTGCAGAAGGATGAAGTAAAGACTGTAGGATTAAACAGAGTTGGTCTGATTTAAACTTTATCTATACCTCTACAAGGATGTATTAACATATTTAACATAACCTGCTCCACCTGGTATTAACATGCATTTAATATCTGGATTGTGTCTACATATGATTTAGCTAGATTAGGGCTACATTTACTTGAGATTAAAATTAGGGATGGGACGATATATTGAAGTTCAGTATATCATGATACAAAAATGTGACAATACGTATCATGGGGCAGAAAAATGAATTGTGATATCAGCTCCATTTTATTCTGCTGTAGTAATCACAAATGAGACGCTTGACCATCACAGTTTCACAAGCTCTCCATCCAAATTATATTATTGTCACTTTGTAATGACATTTTCAAATTGTTGTTTACATTCTAGCAAGCCAAAGCCATCGCTAGAAAGATTTGTGGCTCAGAAATAAACATAATTCTACATAGTCAGACTTTGTCGTCATTTAACTTTTATTTAGTACATTGTGTATTGAATTAATATGCATCTCTGGAATACACATTGACATCAGATTTCTCTTTTCCTCAGTTAAACCTCCACGTCACTTCGTCTCATAATATTTCCATGTTTTAAAATTGTCAAATGCACCTCATCTTGCAAATATCCTGACAAAAGATTGAAGGCATATTGCATTTATACTGTGTCAGGACTAATGCCAGGTGTAAACGCAACCTATGACCACTGAGCTCAATATTAAAGTGTGTTTTATCAATATGCCATATGTATGATTCCATACACATGTTAGAGGCACCCTGTCATCACCGGAGACATGCAGGACATTCCATTATGATAACTGTAGAATTGCTAACATCTCATTTACTTGTTTTTGAAAGGAAACAGAGAAAAAAATGATGTTATTGGGATCACATTGAAGAGCAAATTAAATAGATTATTGTTCAAAAATGAATATTATTATGTCTCCAGTAATGATATTTCCAGTTTTGGTTTATAGATGTCATTGCATTCATGCCATAATATACTCATATATACTTATTCATCCTACATGCTCCAACCTTCCCTTTCATATTAGGTTCTAATGTCTTGCACTACTTCTAAATGAGAATTCCAGTTCATTTACGAAGCTTTATTTGTGTTAAGCAGACAACCCACAATGACAAAGCGATCCAGTTAGGTTGAAATGTTTTGCACTCCCATTAGTTTGAATCATTGGAGATCATTTCCAGGCCTTTATGAATGAATATTAGTTGTGATCAGTGACCAGCATAATGTCACATGTTGTCGGGGTTCATAGGAATCACCGGCCCCCGGTCTCTCCTATTAAGCTGCGTTTCCTCCCTGTGCCTGATAGCGCTCTAGTCTCAGCAGGTGGTCCTGTCTGTATAAAGGCCTCCCTCATCTTCCAAACGCGGCGTATTAAATCCTCATCATACTCTCATCCATCTCACTCGTCTCCTTCTAATATACCGCATTTCCCCCCCTTAACGCGCTCTTCCTAATCAGATTTGTGAGAGGCGTCCGTCCAATCCGGGGACGGGTAGATTGTTTCACTATGGGAAATGTCAGATAATGGCGCGGCCTTTCGCTTAAACTGACAGGGGGAAAAAAACAGGAATCGTCCGTAATGTATGTAGGATGAAGAGAAAGAGGGAAGAAAACAGGAATTAATGCTTCGCAGATCTGCCTTCTCCCTCTATCTTCTCACTGTATTTGTGAAAGGCAAGCATCAGATGTGTGTTTTGATGGGTTATTACCATGTAGTCACTTTGGTACTTGATATGACGTGGCATCTGAAGTGTTAAAGAGGAGAACTGTTGCATCACCATGTTGTCACTCCATTTTCTTGTGTATTCGCTGCCTTCAATTTGATTGTAATGCAATTTGTCTTCAATTAACAGGCGATACAGCCAGTTTTCCAAGTCAGAGTCTACCAGGTAAGTCACACATAGTGAATGTGTGCAGAATTTTACTTGCACATCCAACTTGTAATCTTGTAAAATGTCATTTAATGTCATCAATTTGTAACCATTTTCTGATGGATAAACGAGAAATATTATCCTGTGTGTCTCCAGAACCATGCAAAATCAATAAACAGTGATTTGATAACATAACGACTTTGTAGGTGATGTTTTTATTATCTCTGCTTGTCTTGATTCCTGACTGGCAGGGAAAAAAAGAGCCTGGATGTGTCTGCCCTTCCTCTCTCGCACCGCACATGAAGAAGAGACTAACGAAGAACGACAGAATGACACGCGAAAGGCGTTTAACACACACTGACAAGATCAAAGCGACTCCCCGTCAATACAAGAATCATACATCCACAATAACACCTGTAATTACTGAAAACAGCACATTTTGAGTTAAAGAGGTAGCAATTTCCATGGCAGAAATGTAGATTTTTTATTTATTTATTTTTTTCAAACATTGATTTATCCTTCAGTCTGACGTTGTTGTCTTTCCTCTAAAAGAAACATCTAAGAAAATTCTGATCGCTGGAGTGAAATCTTAGGATCAGATGCTGCTTTGAGTGAATGAGTGTTGAATTGTGTTTTGATATCATATAGGCATAGAACATATTAATACTGAAGATCCTGCGATGGAATTAATTAAATGATAGTCTAGAGACAATGCATCCATTTGTGTGCACATACTGTAACTGTGCCAGTGCATCTTTAACCACACTAAAACTGGATTAATGATCTCTTATTTGCCATTATGGCAGCATTTAAGTGTCTGGCTGACTCCTGTATTTGCCTTTGCCCTCTCTGTTATTCTTTCTGCTCTTGTCTGTCTCTCACAAGCGGAGGAGCAGGTATCATCTGACAGACAGACGGGTTGAACCTGCTGAAAACGCCCGACTCAGCTCAGTGACTCACTGTGTTGTGTCAACAGAAACGGAGATAACGCATCTTAACTCATATGGAAAAAAAAAAAACGCGCGCGGGCATGCACACACACACACACACACACACATACATTCACACACAGTGAGTTAGACTGTTGTGTATGCAGTGTACACACAATCAGTTGTGTGAGAGACATATAACTGTATTGTTTACCTAAGTTCAGTTTAACTGATGTAACCGCTGCATTCACACATATACAGGGAAACATTCTGCTTCTACAGTGCATAAGTCATACACATTTGTCTTTAAGTGCGTCTTCAACTATATGGTTGGGGGACCAAAATGAGTCACAGGACTGTTGTGGTTGGACCCCGCATGTCCCGCATGTGCTCATTAGACAAGAGCTAAGTTGTCAAATTTAAGCCCCAGGCAAAATTGCTTGGGTTGACCTTTGACCCCTGCATAGCAACAACGACAAAATAAAAAAGTAACTGAATTAACTGCAAAACCTACTCAATTATTGATACTTTTCTTTAGCAGAAAAGGGTAAAAATTAGTTATTATACTTATAATAAGGGGACCATAGGCATACTTTTATCATCAAATTTTTATTTAGTCTGACCAATAAACATAGTCTACCACTCTTGTCATGTGGAGACCCAAAAGACACTTGGACCTATTTTGGGCCTCCTCCCTCATTTTAAGAAACACCATCACAGGAATACTTGCTCAATGTCTATTAAGCAAAGTGTAAAGTAACAAGGTATTGTGATCTTACAGTTGTTATTGATGTTACTGTGTTTTTTTTTAGCATTTAGGATTATGAAAATGCTCCATATGTTGTAGTTACTTAACTTGGGTTTCACAACGCTGACCACAGTGAAGTCCTGATGGTACAGTATTGGTTTAAAGTCTATTGTTGAGGGGTTACAGGATCCACATGTTTTTATCCCCATCCTGACACAATACAATGCTGAGCAATCAAATTACAGGTGAGTGTGTGTGCTTGTGTGTGTGTGTGTGTGTGTGTGTGTGTGCGCACATGCTTGTATGTGAGCAGGTAGGTAAATGCTAGATTGGGTCTATTTATTTTTCTTTGGCGTGTGTGTGTGTGTGTGTGTGTGTGTGTGTGTCTATGGGTGTGTGTGTGTGTGTAAGCATGCCAGGTTTCAGTTTGCTCCTCATTAGGAGAATGAGTATAAATCTAGCTACAGACTGACAAAATCTGACACATCATGTCCTGGGGCGCACACACACACACACACAGACAAACTAAACAAACAGCATAAGCATAGACACACACAGTGCCATGGATGCACACACAGGGCCACACACACACGCACAGTTAATAACATGGCTAAATGATATACAATATGACTTAAACACACACACACCCACACACACACATGTGTCAGAACACACAGTCAAGTAAGCATGGCTATAGTGTATGCCTATGAGAATAGTGTGTATACATACTGTACACATATGCTGACAGGTAAGATGAGACACAAATCTTTCTAGTGATGCCATTGGCTGCTAGAATGTAAACAACAATTTTAAAATGTCATTACAAAGTGACAATAATATAATTTGGATGGAGAGCTTGTGAAATTGTGATGGTCAAGCGTCTCATTTGTGATTACTACAGCAGAATAAAATGGAGATAATATCACAATTCATTTTACTGACCCACGATACGTATCATCACATTTTTGTATCGCGATATATTGAATTTCGATATATCGTCCCATCCCAAACACAAATTAAAACCACACAAACATGCACACAACAACATGGCCATGTACACACAGTGGCTGGCATGTTTACTATTTTGTATACAGTTTCATCCTAACTCTCTCACACATAACAGGCTTTACCCCGAGGACACACACACACACACACACACACACATACACTCAGGATAAGATGGTTGTTCTTTCTCACGCGCAGCAGGGTTTTATTTCTTAAACGCACACGCACAAAATGAGCACATCGATATATATACACACTGACTTTCATGGCCAAAGACACACACACACACACACACACACACACACACACACACACACCTCTCCCAGACAGTCCCATATGGACTCATTAGGGGCCAGTCTATCGCCACCTGTGCACTGCAAGGCCCAACGGACCGGCTTTGACACTGACAACGGACAGGGACTGCATGGGGAATACACACACACACACACACACACACACACACACACACACACACACACACATACACACAAGTGCAGGCTGTCACGCGCACACATATGTATGAACACACACAAGCACGTGCACAGACACAAGACAGGTACATACACACCCATGTTCAAGTGCAGGCAGGGACTGCTAAGGCACAAACTCTATGTGCATATATCATACACTGTAGAAAATAATGGACCAAGTGACTGTGATTTCACCCACTGACTTTCTACTTTCAGTCTGAAGCCTGGGAAAAACTAGAAATAACCGCCTCGCGGTTGTATGTCTCCGCCAATAAACTTTGTTTTATCATTGCAAGGACAGTCTTTATTTATTGAACATATATAATTAATGTGATTATTAATAACAACTTAAAGGATTTTGGTGTCTGCAAAAGTGACAGCACTTCCACCGTTTTTGTAGAATGACCCAAGATCATTTTCTCAGCTACAGTGGTAAGCAAAACATTATGATGTCACAGTGAATTTGACCTTTGAACTTTTGGCTACAAAATGTCATCACTTCATCATTTTATCCTATTAGACATTTGTGTGAAATCTTGTCATAATTAGCGTATGAATTCTTGAGTTATGGCCAAAAACGTCTTTTGTGAGGTCACAGTGACCGTGACCTTTGACCACCAAAATCTAATTAGTTCACCCTTGAGTCCAAGTGGACGTTTGTGCCAAATTTGAAGAAATTCCCTCAAGGCGTTCCTGAGATATCGCGTTCACGAGAATGGGACGGATGGACGGATGGACGGACGGACAGACAACCCGAAAACATAATGCCTCTGGCCATGGCTGTCGCCGGTGCAGAGGCATTTAAAACATGTTCTGTTTTTGAAACCATAGTTGTATAATAAAAGAGAGGATCAGGTGGAGCCATATTACCTTATATGGTCATATAGCCCGCCCACACATAGCCCAAAGCCATTGTCATTGCCATGTACAGGTTTATGCAGACAGGCCCCCTTAAATATCTGCCTTATGGCACAGTTATTTAAGGGGAGACAGAAGAAATGAAATTAGCTATTGCGACTAAACCTTCTTCTACATAGAATTCTACATAGAAGATTGGCTTTGGTCGGACTGAATTAGGCTATACTGAGGTGGACAGAGTGAAGAGGTGGGAAATAACAAGGTAAAATTACTTTGTAACTGTACTTAAGTAAGATTTTCACTGTACTTTATGCCTACCATACACTAGAAGACTGTGAAAAGACTTTGAAAAGACTTTTAAAAGACTAAAGTCTGACACCCTCTCACATCCAGCTCACATCTAAAGACAATGTGTCATAAGTCACTGAGTTTTTAGTGACAGACTATAAGATTTTGCAAAGACTGCCTACCATACACTAGAAGACTTTGAAAAGGGCTACCCCTACTATTCAGAGTTTTCCAATAGATTGTAAACATGGACTGACTTGTTAACACCTCTACAAAATAACCCCCCCACCCCCCCTACATACACACACACACACACACACACGCACACAAGTGTATGTATGAGAGAAAGGGAGAGAGGGAGCACTGCAGCCAGATTTATGTGATTGAAGTTAGCAATCTTCAGCTGAAACGTACGGTTAGCTCGTAGGCTAATAGCAAACATTACAGTAGCTAACATTAGCTTGCAAGTAGCCCCGTTCGGGACAGCGGTTAGCTTGCTAGCTATAGCATATAGCATACTCACCATGGATTTCGAGGGCTACAGCAATTTCTGTCCACTTTTTTTCCTTCGGAGAGAGCGCAACTATTGGTTGTTGACAATGTGCACGTCATTGAACTTCACTATTTGCATGAGCCAAGACTAAAGACTTCCGATAATATTAAACATGTTTGATTTTATCGGAACGTCAAGACGAGAAAAAGACTGACTTAAACCAGCTCGGACTGAGTTTTCTGACCTTACACCAAACGATGGAGATGACAGGAGCGCGCCACAACGTTACAAAACTCTCATGATTTTATTCCAACATTGGAAATTTGTCTGCGACAGTGAAATCGCTTGAAAAGTCGTTTGGTGTAAGCCATTACTCAAGTTTTTCTTTCCCTTAAGACTTTTTACTTTTACTCACCTACATTTCAAAACAGACTTTTGGGAAATCGTCAACTGATTTTTTTCTTCAAAGATGAGAAGCAGATAATTAGCGTTAGTGAATTCAGCTGCTAGAATGAACGTTAGTGCTTTGAGCTGCAGACTCTTTCTCATCTGTGATCCAGAGGAACGCTCAACAGAGAACCAGTTTACTACATTAGGAATGCCTTTTTTTAGAGGGCTACTTTTACTTTTAGACTTTAAGTAAATTTAAGACCATGTACTTTTATACTTTTTATACTAAGGATTTGAAATGGTAGCCTTCTTCCACTTTTACCAGAGTATATTTTTAGATGAGTATTGAGTAAGGAATTTGTGTACTTCTAGTGAACCAGTAGAGACAATAGAATGACACTGGCTTCAAGTTTTGGTCCCATGCAGACAAATACACACATACAAACTTTGACTAGCTAGCTAGTTGCGTATCTAGCTAGCTAGATGATGCTTCCAGCTAGCGCTATGTAGGAACCTGTTTGTGCTCTAATATCATGTTCAGTTGGTCTGATAGCATCTTATTTTGTGAACTCCAGTACAAATTATAAAATAAGTAAAAGTAATACAAATGTGTATTTTAAAAATTAAACTCCTGCCCATCTCTGCCTGAGACTACCACAGAAACATACAGTAGAGGGGAAGTAATAAGAGAGAGATGGCAGGGAGGGAAAGACAGCAAGGAGAGAGAGAAGAGAACAGAACAGGGAGGATGCTCACTCTTTCTCAGATGTTGAAAGAAAAGAGAAGAACAGAGGAGAGCAGGGTGGAAACAAACAGAGCTTCACAGTGGAGGAGAGAAGAGAGAAAAGGGAACATTCTCTCTCAGTCCTCCCTCTGGTTCAGTGCTGTTCTGTCATTATAGGAGGGGGAGTGGGCAATCAGTTGTGTCAGTGATCCCCCAGGATCCCTAGCTCTGGGAAAACTGCAGTCCTCACTATCATATATGTTAGACAAGTGGCTGTGTGTGTGTATGTGTGTGTGTGTATGTCGCCTATGCATGCGTATGTGTGTGTGTGTGTGTGTGTGTGAAAGGAAGATAGAATACTCTGTAAGCCACGACAGTCACAGTCTCAGAGGCTTTCCGGGGGACATGATCGACCTGCGCTGAGGGGTGGAGGTGTGATGGTGTGTGTGTGTGTGTGTGTGTGTGTGTGTGTGTGTACATGTGAATACTCCCGTCGGCACGCTATCCAGCGTTGAAAAGAAATCCCCGGGGGCCTCTTGATCTACCTGCATTAAGGGGGGCGTGTGAGAGAGAAGGGGTGGTGGGGATTGGACGCATGAGTGTAATTGTGTGTGTGTCTGTGTCTCTCTGTGTGTGTGCGTGTGTGTGTGTGTGTGTGTGTGTGTGTGCTCACATGAGAAGAGACAGGCCATATCTGGAAACAGATGGTCTCGTTACCATAGTGGGTTTCTCATCAAGCTGAATTATGGTTAAGGAAAATCGGACCTTTGTTGAAGTTGGATCTCAATTTCAGCCGCAATAAAGACTCATCGGTGTTTGTAGGTTATTTAGTATTGCTTAACAACACACACCACTATGTAGTGTGTGTGAAAGAGAAAGAATGGTTGAGCCTAAGTGATGCCAATGACGGTCAAAGTGAGTGTGTTCTTTAATAAATGCCTTAGGTGATTAAAGCAGAATGTCATGCATGTTTCTGTGATGCATGATAATCACTGTCTCTAAAATGGGTTTCTAAGGCTTAGTGTATTCTGTTTTGATCCACACATATCAAGAGTCACAAATGTCACATATGTTGAAATAAAACCATGTCGTTCCCTGTCTCTCGCTCTCCCATCTTCCCTGTCACTCCACTGCATTCTATCCAATCAAGGAGAAATGCTATGGAAATTTGTTGAAATGAAAGAAAAACTTGTAAATGTGTGTCCAGACTGTGAAAAATACCATAAACAAGTCACCGGAAGTTCATTCATTTCCTATAGGCTGATATGTTGATGGTATAATGAGCCCGTCGGATAAGTGAAATTAGCCACAGCTGAGTATTTCACTGTGGGCGAGAAAATGGACGAGAAGTTCAAAGTCTTCCCAGTTCTCTACAACTTTCATTTGAAAGACTTCCATCCAAACCAGACGATATGCCATACCGTCAGGGAATGAAACCCACTATCTGTTTTGCATAACTAAATATTAAAACAATTAGGCAGGATCTTAGCCAGGATCAGGCTAGATCCTCATGCAAGGAGGAGCCAAGACACCTATGTGAAATAATAGCTTCTCTTTTTAATGAGAACAGAACAGAGTAACAATTGTACCAGGATCAACTTGGGGCGGGGCTCTGGTCTTTATAATAATAATAATTTATTACATTTATATAGCGCTTTTCTAAGTACTCAAAGCACTTCACATAACGGGGAGGGGGGGGGGACCTCAACTCATCCACCACTGGTGGACCCACCCACCTGGGTGATGCACGGCAGCCAGTTTGCGCCAGAACGCTCACCACACATCAGCTATCTCAGTGGAGAGTAGAGGACAGAGGTGGCCATGATGGAAGGAAGGCCTCGGTTTAATGTCTCATCCGAAGGACGGTGCTCACTCACAGGACAGAGTCCCTGTCTCTGCCCTGGGGCATTGGGGATATTATTCATGAGACCAGAGGGAAGAGCATGTCCTACTAGTCCTCCAGCACCACTTCCAGCACCACGTGGTCTCCCATCCATGACTAACCACAGCCAAACCTGCTTAGCTTCCCAGACAAGCTAGCGATGTGATGCAGGAGCTATGGTGCTGGCTTTACACAGTCCTCTCTTGGGTCTTCCTCTCTGTCATGCTTTGTCCCACTAAGGAGACGTTCAGGGAGTTGGTGGGGCCAGACTGCCTCTGGTTTAGCTCTTCTTCTGCTGAGACATCATCTTGATGGATTCAGTGTTCTTCTGTCTCCTGTTGCTTTCATCGCTTTATTTCTATTATTGTCTTTCAGAAACCACATAAGTGGACCATCAAGCGCGCCAATCATATCCCAACCTCAGTCTTCATCTGTGTTGTTTCCTTTATTATCTATGGACACCAATTCATCTGTTTAACCCCTGAATTCATTCAACATTCAATACCCATTCTGGTAACACTTTACAATAAGGGTACAATAAGCATTAACTAACCCTTAATTAACAGTTAACTAATGTGTCTGGTAATCATTTACTAATGGTGTTCATGTTAACTAAGGTATTCATTTATACATTGTTTAATAGTCATCTTTATAAACTATTAATGTATAAATGAATACCTTAGTTAACATGAACACCATTAGTAAATTACACATTAGTTAACTGTTAATTAAGGGTTAGTTAATGCTTATTAAGCATTAACTAACCCTTAACTTAGTGAGCCTTATTGTAAAATGTTACCCATATTCTGAACTCTATAAACTGGACTCTGGCCTTGCGTTTGATACCTCTGGTCCCAGTGAGTGGGCATCAGATCCACCAGCAGGAATAAGTTGTTTTTAGCTTTCCTATACATTGGCATGTTGAAGGATTCTCCATATAGTTCAGGCTGGACACAAACGGACTCGTTCCCCTCTCCCGGATCTTACAGACTACAGCGATACACATCTCAGAAAAGGCGCCGGCTTCCTTAACACACTCTCACATGCCGTTAACGACCTGCCAAGGTCACGCTCTACTTTGAGCTCTTTCTCCGGGCCGCCGCTCTTCTCAGGGGGGGGCAGAGCGCTCATACTTCATCACAGCAGGCCACAGCCACGCCGGTCCCCCATGCCCCGCATAGGGTTATACGCTCCTACCCTTGTCAAGGTAAAAACTTCTACCACTCACATTATGCGTGCTTGTGTGTGGGGTTCACGCACACACACACACACACACACACACACACCCTAATAATAGCCTAACCTTTATGCCGGATCAGTTACTGATGTCTCGGGATATTTCATCATGTTGAAGCGAGGTGAAAGGTCTCGTTCTCTCGTTTCCTACTTTCTCTCTCTCCCTCTCTCTCTCCCTCTCTCTCTCTCCAAACTGGCCTTTATCGGTGAACTTTGCTTGACCCTCTGCCGCTAATCTGCCGCGCTCTAGGGAAGCCGCGGCGTCAAACACGCGGCGCTTTAATGGACTCGGGGAGTTTAAGGGCTAAAGCAACACCGAGCGCAAAGGGAATAGGAGATGGCTGCTGGAAATTGGATTGCGGCTTTGCCCCGGCAGACTCGCTCTTTCCCTCTCTCTCTCTCCCTTCTTTTCTGTCTCCCCTTTCCGTCTCTCTTCCTCCCCTCTCCGCGGCCCCCCTGGAGTTTTCCACTTTTTAATTGGTCGTCCCGTCTTTTGTTCCCACATTAGCATGGCTAATGCCGGGCATCTGTGAAACGCGCCCGCCATCGTCTCAAGGTGACGGAGGCCCGGTCGGTTTCATCACAAAGAGAGAGAGAGAGAGAGAGAGACGCTTCACTTCTTTCGTGTAAAAGCTTCCCTCCCTTTCTCATCTTTCGTTTTGACTTCTCTCACCCGTCGTCGCTTCGCTCCGGCTTTGTCGCTCCTCCTGCTCTCTCACTTTCTCACTCCTGCACGTCTCTTTCCCGCACGTCTCTTACGCTCTCACACCTCTCTCTCCCTCTCTTCTCCGTGTCCCTAAGGCTAATGACCGAGAAGGGTCCAAAGGCATTAAAAAAAGAGAGAGAGAGAAAGAGAAAAGCCTCTGATCTCTCCTCCTCCTCAGACACCTTCTTCTTCTCGCTCGTACTCGCTTCTCTCCTCCATCCCTTGTTCCCTCTGAGCAGCTCCTTTCATTAGACCCCCGCTGAGAGAGCGAGAGAGGGAGGGAGGGAGGGTCGAGAGGGGAAGAGAGAGAGGGAGAGAGTGCGGAGAGAGGGAACAGTATGGGGCGGCGGGAGAAAGAGAGAGAGAGAGAGAGGGGAGAGGAACAAAGAGAGGAGGTGGTGATGAAGGGGGGCAAGAGAGATCGTTACGGTTTTCCGTTATTGTAGATACAGATGATTATTCTACAGTACGTGTTTTAAAGCCAAGTGATTTATCAACTCAATATGGTTTGAAAGTATAAACTGGGAGAGAGAGAGAGAGAGAGAGAGAAAGAAAGAGTAAGAGACATGAGGAAAAACTCACAAATCCAAACTTGGTGCAGGTGCATCTAAGACAAGCGAGGAATTCCTGCATATTGTGCAATATAACATTCATCTTTCATGTTTCTTTTTAATTAAATTGAAAGTTTGCAAAATAATTTGTGGTGCCTAACTTTCATGACCCTACTGTATCGTTTCAAAAATACTGTGAAGAAATGACTGGTTTTCTCTGTTTGTGAATAGAAAAAAAAAAAAAAAGCTTTTGGAGATACAAGGTTTTCTTCAAGGACGAAAGCATCAGAGCTGCTCAGGCTGAAATTGGATTTCCTAATCTTGCCTTTTATGTGTGTTTGCTTCAGATTTTGTCCTGTGCTTGATGCTAGGTTAATACTCCTATAAAAAGTAGTTGCTTTTCCCATCAAACCTCATGTTTAGATATAATTCCACACAGAGTTGGCAGAGCTTATGGCCCTTTACTTTGACCCCCTTTGAAGTAAATAACTACATAAATCAACTGTTAAAGCAAATGTGTCTGCAATTTAACAACTTCAAAAGACAGCAAAGGTTTTGCCATTTTATCTAGCAGAACTCAATGGATGATTTTGATAAAATGTCAAACTTTGTGGAATTCAACCAGAGGTGTGACCAAGTCAACTTTGCACACATACAAAACACAAGTTAATAGGGCCTTGAGGCACAAGTCAACACTCAACTCCTATTGAGTCCAGTATAAATTTAATATCTTAAAAAAAAAAACGAAATATCTAGAACTTTTCAATGCAATATGGTTTTATTAGGATAAAAACATGCTAAGAGCATCATGAGTTTGATTTCTATTTGGTTTCAACTTCAATAAATTCAATCATTCCATACAAATTCAGAAAACAGAATTTAAATTCAGTCGTCTGCTGGAACAAATCTCATCACTTTCAATCCAAGTCATTTACACAAACACAAGATCTCAAGTCAAGACTTTAGAAACCTTTTCAAGTCATCAGAGTACAAGTCAGAGTCAAGTCCCAAGTCACCAGAACCCAAGTCAAGTGAAGTCTCAAGTCTTCTCTTCATGCATCAGTCCAAGTCACGACTCGAGTCCCCACCTCTGAGGTCAACATTATAATCATGAGTAGAAAAGCTATCAATTGTTAAACTCAGTACAACTGCAAACATACGCTTTACAAAAACTTTGAATAGAGAGAGAGTTATTTTAGAAGCCTTGTGACATCTCAATAGATATAGTAATCATAAAATCTAAAAAAGTCAATACTGCAACTGCACTCACAAGTTGCACAAAGACTGCAACAGTATCTTTTTCCTATTAAATTGAATACTTACATCATTCTCAATGAGGAAGGCAGAGGGTGGTCAGTAGATAAAAATGACAAAATGTAACCCCCTTAATTGCAAGTCTCATTGTGAGTTGTTTTTTTATTTTTCTCCCGTTAAGACAAATCCTTTGATACAATTCAACGGTTTCACCTTTTCACCTGCAGTATGTTTACCAGAGGAAAACAGATTTCTGTCTCTTTCAGAGGTGAATACCCTCCTGCAGCCCTTTCTTCCTTTTCAGCTCTGACAAGGATGTTAAGCTTTTCAAATATTTTTTTCTCCATTTTTCTCCATTACAGCCTCAGAGTTTAACGGTGTCATGTTGGAAAAAGTAATCCTCACCCTAAAAAAGTCCACCAAAAGACACTCTCTCTCCTCCAACTAGTTCAGAACGCAGCAGCTCGGCTTCTTACTGGTTCTGGTTCTGGTTCTGGTTCAGATGACATCACATCACTGGCAATCCTGGCTTCACTCCATTAGCTCCCTGTACGGTTTAGAATCGATTCTAAGATTTTACTGATCACTTTTAAAGCACGTTTGGGTCTGGCTCCGAGCTACATAACAGATATGTTGACCCCGTATGAGCCAGTGCCTTAGATCAGTGGTTCTCAACGTGGGGTCCGGGGACCACCAGCGGTCCTTGAAGGGGTTTCAGGGGATCCCCAGCAAATTGATCAACTGTTAAACTTCAGCATTATTTCATTTACAAGAAGTTAACACAATTAGAGAATGCAGAAGAAAGACTGTTTTGATCATAGTTTCTCTGTTATCTCTCTACCTACAATACGGATAGTCATGGGATTATGGACAAAATCATATCTGACAGTAAACATATTCTCAGTTTTGGGTCCGAGAGACAAAATCTCATCAAATGGGGGTCCTTGGCCCTAATGTAGACTGAATTAGGGGTCCTTGATATGAAAATGGTTGAGAATCACTGTCTTAGATCCTCAGGCGGGGCCCTTCTGGCTGTTCCAAAGTCTAGACTTAAAACTGAAGGTGCTTTTTCCATCAGGGTTTTCCCCTCGGCTCTGGAACGACCTGCCTGAGGAGATAAGGCTAGCAGAATCAGTGACTGCTTTTAAATCACTTCTTAAAACTCATTTTTATAGACTTGCTTTTATGTGATGTCGTCTTTTTATCGTCTTTTTTTTATCTTTTATCGGCTTTTTATTGTCTCTTTATCACCTTTTTATCATCTTTCTATTGTCTTTTTACGTCTTTTATCTTAACTCGGTCTTAATTCTATCTTACTTTTATTCTATTTTACTGTTTATTTTGGTTTTCATCCTACGATCTCTGTTTATTATTGTTTTATTGCCTTTTAAATTCATAATTTGAGTATTCTGCTTTTATTTTGTCTGTCAGTATATTATGTTTGTACTGCGCTACTTGTATTGAACCCATAACAACAACATTGTTGCTATCCTTGAACTCACTGTCTCCCTTCAATGGGTCCAATTAAAAGAAACAGCCATTCGTCAATTTTCCACATCTTTGTGTTTTGTCAGCATCTTTTTGCTTTTTAATTACATATTGCCGTCCGTTGCCGCTTCATAGTGTCGCAACATTGCTGTGTTTGTATTGTATTAAGTGTAAATGCGCCATTGCTCCACAACAGCAGCTCATATGAAGGAATTTCATGTCAAGGAGAGAGGAGTGAAACAGAATAAACTTTGAATAGGCCCAGATGGACCCAGCCAGGCACACACATGCATACACACACACACACACAAGCATGCACACATTTTTGTCACAGGCTTTGTACTGAAAACTTCACAATCAACACCAAGCTCATGCATTATATATTGTCATTATCTCTGTATTTATATCTATTGTCAATAACTGCTTATCCTATTTCCATTCACATCCATTATTGCCTGTCTGTTTGTAATGGAGACTTGCCATAACAAAATACTCTGTCATTGTATTCTGAAAAGTGGCATGAATGTGTATTATCAACAATTCTCTTTTATTATCAACAATGTATGAACAACATTGAAGGTCTTCTGGAGCTAAATGTCTTTTTCCAGACAAAAGGGAACTAAAACCCTTGACTAGAAGAAAGACTAAAGAACCTTGAATAGCCTGTGGTGGAAAAACATCTACTTGTTCTACTTGCTCCATTGGTGAATATGACAAAACTAATCTAAGCATTCAGGGACTCATTCTGATTCTGGGAACAATTTCAAAGCAAGTACTCTGCACATGACTGAGAGTATCTGTCTCCAGTTTGTGGAAGGTATTCTAGATTACTGATTCTCAACCTTTTTCATATCAAGGACCTCTAATTTAGTCCACATTAGATCCACGGACCCCCATTTGATGAGATTTTGTCTCTCAGAGCCAAATCTGAGTATATTTGTATTGTCAGATATGATTTTGTCCAGAATCCCATGACTATCTGTATTGTAGGTAGAGAGATAACAATGAAACTATGATCAAAACAGTCACTCTTCTACATTCTCTAATTGTGTTAACTTGTCTTAATTTATTGAAGTTTAACAATGCCTCAATTTGCTGGGGACCCCCTGCAACCCCCTCAAGGATCCCCGGTGGTCCCCGAACCCCACGTTGAGAACCACTGCTCTAGATCAGTGCCTCTCAACCTTCTCAGCACATGATCACCAAAAATTGTGTCCCTCTGATGTGAAGCATGAATGCTTACAAGGGAAAACTTTGACAGAAAATGCTGATTTTTATTACTGTTTTAATTCATTGAAGCTGTAATAGGCAACTTGCACTTTGGCCACTCCAAGCGCCAACAGGAACTAATTGTTTGAATTTTTTAACTTCATTACCCAGAAATCACGTAATGCAACATCAGTAAACAGCACACTCTTTGGACCTACATTTCTTCTTCTTAGTTTTACAGTTTTTTGACGTTTTGTATTTCACTCTTGTCACTAACTATGTGCCAGGAACATTTCCCACCAGTGACCATTCCCAACACTTTAAATAAATGTTGGCAAATAGGGTGAATCTGCAGTGTTTCAGTTGGGACGCTCTTCTCTGTTGCAGACTGAAGTATGGAAGCCCATTTCCGCCAGTGTGATGAAAAAAACGGTCCTGTAAGTCATTATGATGAGAAACTTTCTCAAAATAATGACTTAATATCTCAAAATAATGACTTATTATCTCAAAATAATGAGAAACTTTCTCAAAATAATGACTTATTATCTCAAAATAATGAGAAACTTTCTCAAAATAATGACTTAGTATCTCAAAATAGTGAGAAACTTTCTCAAAATAATGACTTAGTATCTCAAAATAGTGAGAAACTTTCTCAAAATAATGACTTAGTATCTCAAAACATGAGTTAGTATCTCAAAATAATGAGAAACTTTCTCAAAATAATGACTTAGTATCTCAAAACATGAGTTAGTATCTCAAAATAATGAGAAACTTTCTCAAAATAATGACTTAGTATCTCAAAACATGAGTTAGTATCTCAAAATAATGAGAAACTTTCTCAAAATAATGACTTAGTATCTCAAAACAATGAGAAACTTTCTCAAAATAATGAGTTAGTATCTTTGAGATACTAACTCATTGTTTTGAGATACTAACTCATTATTTTGAGAAAGTTTCTCATTATAACGACTTACAGGATCTTTTTTTTTTTCATCACACTGGCGGAAATGGGCTTCCATAGATAAGAGAGTGGAATTTTTTTACAAAGAAAATCATGTCTAGTGCAGCTTTAATTATTGAAAGACGCCCGGAGGAGTAAAGGTATGTACACAGAACCATTAAAAACATGATAATAAATTTGGTATAAATTTTTCTCACACCCCATCGATCACCATGCGACTCCTCCAAAACTCAGTCACAGGATCCATGGGTCAGGGGCAGCGCCGCCGGACGCGAGGGGAAACCGAATCTCAGAGCACACCTCCTTTAAACATTCATGCAAATACAATCTGGAATGCTTTGTACAGTCTAATTTGCAGCTGAAAAGCTTTTAATTGCGTGTATCAACAAGGTGCTTGTGTGCCCCTGTGTACGTGCGCACGTACATGTGTGTAATGTCCTGGTGCATTGCCAGCGTTTCACTCATTAGCATCCCGCCTACACACACACACACACACACACACACCAACAGCCAACACCCAACACACATCCCAACACACACACACACACACTTGCCCCTTACCCCCCTCCGCATCACTAACCTGAACCCACACATTCTTACTCGCATGCACGTCCCACAACTACACACACACACACACACACACACACACACACACACATAACGTCCCATTCAATTTCACACATGTCAGGGGAGACTCCCAACTAGGCAGTCATATTAAACCAGCTCATTATTTATGCAAGGGGAGAGATTGCCAGTCCCCGATTCGCCTCATAAAATGTTAATATATTCATCGGGAAATTGTAGTCTTTTAATCTGCCCCACCAGAAAAACACTTATCTGCCACTACAGCACCGCGCTGTACAGTATCTCTCTCTCTCTCTCTCTCTCTCTCCTTTTACTCACTCTGCTTCTCTCTCTTTCTCTCTCACTCTGCGGTTTTTCTGGTTTTTCCGTCTCTCCCCTCTCTTCCCCCCCCCCCTCTCTATCTTCCTCCATCCTAGTAGCTAGCTAGTAGAAATCAGGGTTTGGCATTTCAGATGCTAATTCCCATTGTCTTGTAGCCGGCTGCTGTTCTCTGCTTGGCCAGTTGTCTGCGGTGATAAACACACATTCTATCACAGCAGAGGCAGCTGTTGACCGACGCACCTCAGCCTCCATATCATTTCCATATGCGCTTCGCCTGTCGAGGGTTATTGCTTAAATAACCCCGCCGTTGTCAAACCATACGGACGGACTTGACGGTTTGACCTCATTGTTTATTACAGGCAATTTCTTCTCACAAGTAGAGGATCTGTGCCTTAAGCCTAGGTCACACTGGACGATTTTAACGCTGACTCTAAGCCCGATTTGAATCTGGGGTAGTCGGGGTTGGGCAGATAATGATCCTGTAGTGTGAACAGGACTACAAGACTGCCAACTCTTTTTTTTTGTTTTTTTTTGTTTGTTGGGTCAGTCTGGTGTAGTGTGAAGCCTGACAACTGAGCATGACGCTGGCAAGGGCCAATGGGAGTTTAGATACAGGGGGAATGGAAAGAAAATGCACAACAACGCCCACTCACAAAGATAATTTATATCAGCAAGATTCCTCCAAGAACTCCCCTTGCTCAACTATTTAGAAGTTGCTATATAATGAATAATATGGATCAATCCATCCTCTAATCCATATTAATATGCAAATACAAATGAAGTGAAAGAAGTCTCATACAAAATACTTCAGCATTATTATTCTTGTAATGATCTCACTTCAAAATGCATTTGTAATGTAAATGTAAAGCTTATGTACCATGGATCAAGAAACAATAGAACAGCTATTTTGTAATTATATCTACAGTGAACTGTTCTAGACGAATGGGAAAATGCTTTAGGTAATGTGTGATCCCTCGGCTTCATCTTTGTCCCTTTGACTGGAACAGTCTTGTAGTGTGGCCTAGGCTTGACTCTGCTGGGCTGTGAAGATTCCCTAAATCCTTTCAATTCAGCTGCCGCCCATGCTTTCTTAGGCCTGGATTGGTCTTTGATTTGCACGATCGGGCCATATGAGCTGAATATGTTTGTTTTAACGGCTTTGCAGAATGCTGATTATATGAGCCACTACTAAAAACAAATGTAAGAAAACTAATCTGGGAGATAAAAATTGACAAGGAGAACCAAAATGTCCATAAAACCCAATTATGGTCCAGGATATTATCGCCAGTCTCTTAGTTCTTCTTATTTTTAATCACCAAGATGTTACATGCAGCGCAAGATTTGTTCAGCAAGAGCGATGGTGGCATTACCCCCCCCCCCCCTCTAAAATATTTAGTTACCAAGGGAGATTTATGACTTACCAATAAATTTTACGCTCATCTGCACACTAAAAGAGTCTTCAGACTGACAACCTCTGATCATATTTCTTCTCCGCAAATAAAATTCATGAGCAAAAATGTCATGTTTCAATTTTGATCTCCGGGCTCGCTTTCTGCGGCGAATTTTCTCGTGCAATGTCCTCGATGACGACTCCATGAAACGGAAATCAGCGTTCAATTCATGCTGTATGCCTCTGATAGAAAAGTTGAGCAAGTGGGAGTGCATAATTTTTGAGATTTTTTTTTTTGCCTCCCTGGAGTACCTTATGATTAGGAACATTGTGTCACAACTCCAAAAGCCATTTTTTTTCACTTCATGGGGTCTTAAAGGAAAATAAAGGAGGAAATATTCAAAGAAGTCAGACTTTTTTTTTTTTTAGTGTGTAGTGAATCTATAATTTATTGATACTGTTTACTCCTGCAATCAGAGGCACCAACAACTTAAAAGGAACACACAGCTGTACACACAGGATCCAGAAAGATTTTTTTTTTTTTAGATTCATAGTGTTTAATAAGGAGGATGCCATCTTTACTCATTCCCTCTCTCTTCCCCTTTGGCTCCATGTAAGCACCCTCAAGCTGTTGGCATTGTGAATGGTAAGTGGAGAACACCCGCAATGATTCATCTCATCTACTGTATAATGATGCGGTATTATATCTGAATATTGCATTTATGGACTCAATGTGCGAGCTGCCTCCTCAGGACTATATTTAAATATCAGATCCCATTGTATTTTTCAAATAAACATACTAATGTTAAATTATCTTTCTCTCTCTCCCTCTGTCCCTCTCCATTTCTTCCTCTCCGCGGCAGGCAGACAAAAATATCTCCACTTCTCCCGTTATATTAAAAAAAACAAAAAAACATTTTCTATCACCTAAAATGAAGCGGTGCTAGCTAGCTGAAAATTACCTCCCCGACGGTTGCTACGCAACGGCAGCATCCGTGCAAAGCCCTGTCATTTCCCCAGCCAAACTAATATCCCATAATAACCTCAAATAAGCCCTCCACTCATCTGTGTGTGTGTGTGTGTGAGTGAGAGAGACTGTGAGTGTCCGTCTGCCCGCACGTGTGTGTTTGTGCCTGCATGAGTGTTGTGCATGCCTGTGGATACGTGTGTATGTGTGTGTGTGTGTGTGTGTGTCTGCCTGTCTGTAAGCCAGACCCCTAGTTTTTATCTTCTTTCTGGCTGGTGTGAGACAGTGGATTACACTGAAACAGTCATTCCAGAATGAACACCAATGGAGTATTAGCTAGAACTGAGGAACTGAGCTGCTGCGGGGATTTTACCACTACACTGCATTTGTGAAATTGTCTACGGATCTATCATGATTAAAGTAATAATCTATGACATTTTCATATGAATAAATGTCTGTTTTGTTACTCTCTATTGCCGATTGATGTACTGTAATAGCGATTCAGCCTATAGCCAGTTCATGAAAGCTTTTATATTTGCTGTCCTAAACAGCCGCTGTTTGGTAGCTTTTTCCTGGGAAAAATCCTCCGGCGCACAGGAAGTGATGCGTTTTTACATTACCGGTTTGTTTGGAATCAACAGAAGAAGAAGAACTGGGTAGTCAGCATGAGCAGTGATAGCCACCATGGCTGAATAGAAGAAGAAAAGAGCGCCGCCTACAGAAACTCAAACTGCCTCAACAGAAAATCCAAGCCCCGCCCACACTGTTTGATTGACATGTGATCTGTGGGAAGTGCAGTGCAGAAACACCACAGTTATGAGTGCTTAGCATCAAAGATGTCATCAAAATTAAAACAACAAAAAATAAAGATCTCACGTATTACCACTTTAATTCGATTTTTGAGGAATTGAAGGTTTTCTATATATATTGTAATTGATATACATATATTTTCTACATATATATATATATATACTACAGGAAACTTGCCTTGTAGGGACCCTGAAACTTTCCCACGACCTGCCAGCACAGCTACTGTAGCTCCGTGGTTTGGACTCCGGAGCAGACTACAGACAGAGATGTGGCTGACAAGCCTGTGTGTCAGTGTGATGCTGATAGTGTGTGCGTACAAATGCTGTTGGCATGCATGCGGTGCGCACGTCAGTGTGCACACATACACAGGTGTGACGCCCGCTGATGTTGTCATTACAGTCTCTGATACTACCAGAAAACCATAGTGCACTCACCCACAAGCAGACAAGCACACACACACACACACACACACACAGACACACACACACCAAGAGTTATGCAGTAAAACCCCAAAACAGACAGTTTTGTTGCACCTTGTTGCATCCTGGAAATGTTGCATTACAGTACGTGACTTTTCAATTGAATGCCATCAGGTTTCTTAGCTGTTTCTAGACAGCATGTGAAATCAGCAAACTGCTGTCTGTAGTGTGGGCGAATGCATCATACAATGAGCATTCAAAATTACTCTTTCATTTTCTGTTTATCCATCAACAATACACTATAGGGATATATCAAAAACTCAATATATCGTGATACAAAAATGTGACAATATGTATCGTGGGGCAGAAAAATGAATCGTGATATTAGCTCCATTTTATTCTGCTATAGCAATCACAAATGAGACGCTTGACCATCACAATTTCTCCATCCACTTTATATTATTTGCACTTTGTAATGACATTTTTAAATTGTTGTTTACGTTCTAGCATGACATAATTCTGCACAGTCATACTTTGCTGTCACAGAACTTTTATTTATGACATCATATCGTGGTTTTATTCAATTATAAACCCCATATCATAAGACAAGCGTATCATCCCATCCCTACAATACACATACTATTAAACATGAGTTGCTTAGTCATAGAACACCGCTGACTTGCAAAAACCTCCGTTTCCGTCGAGGTACATTATCCGGCGTGACGTCTCGCGGGGAAAAAGAGCAGCGCGGCAGAGACCACACCAATCAACAGCAACAATAACACTTTGCCGCCGGCGTCGGGTCGATCTGGACGAGGCTAACGCGAAGACGTTCTGACACCCGTGTGGGCGGGCGGCGCCGCATCCGTATCCGCGGGCCCCCGTAGCCTCGCTGAGATTCATCACGCGGCGGTGGCGAGTGTGGTGACGAGTTGTTGCATATGTGCCATTTTGCAGGGTGATATGTGGCACTAGCGACTGTCCGCCTCTCAGAACTTCTGTAGGTGGCACTTTCGAAGTTGGAGGAATGAACTCGCAGCGGCAGGTCACCGGCGCAGGATAAATGAAATGTTAAATGTTGATGTTTATGTCGAGCAAGGCAGTGAATTGCCATTGTTACAGAGTGCGTGCATGTCTGTAACCTCCCTGTACCACTGCAGCTAGAACTTCCCCAGGCCAGTTCTGTAAATTGTTTTTAGTCAAGTGGCCTCATTGAAATGCGACTAAACGCACGGAAAAGACATGGGTTAATTAGATTTGTAGTCATCAAAATACAACAGACAAACACAGATGTAACATGAACATATACTTAACACACACATGTCCCTTTTCCACCTTAATTCAACCAGCCAGGTCAAACTCTTTCATTCCCTATGGCTGTATTCATTCCGGAAAGCAATTAGCGATCAGAATGTTTCCGCTGCATGAAAAAGCTTTTGTACAGTAAAAGCCATAATGCGTATTTTTCCACTGTATGTGTCCTACTTGAGCCAAAATCTATGGAATTTTCCTGTGCGAAAAGCACGGCCACAGCCATGATAGAGAGGAGAATAAACCTGTTCCATCTTCCCTGTAGAGATAAATGAACCTCGAGAATGTCACAGGCATGTTAAACCTTTATTTATGTAGGAAATGAATTGAGAAGACATTTAAAGGGGAATAAACGCATTGGGATGACCCGTGAAGTCTCTGCTTCCAGTGCCGCTGCTTTCAAAGAAAAAACAGCTGATCCCAAGAGCGTTGCACGGAACATGCGTGTCAAAGCACACAAGATTTCTTTTGATGCGTATACTTTATCTGCTATATGATTAAAACATGAAAAACCTCTGTATACCGTAAGAAGTCATTCAAAAGACCGCTTTATAGGTTAGAGTTCGGCTTATTCAAGGAGCGGAAGGCCTCAAAAACATTCAAGAATATGGAACTTCACTTTATCAAACATGAAGTAGCCTAATCATATATTTACTAATGTATCCTATGAATTCCAAGCAAAAAATTATTCAAATGAGCATTCGAGGCGTATGACCTTAACCTGCAGTAATTTCTGCATCGAAAAGAACATAGTTACTGTTTCCTGGATGTGCTGCATGAGTCTACGCATGTACAACTCTTATCCGAGGAAACAGTTAAAAGAGCAACTTGCCACGTCCCTTTAAGGTGCTGCCCTTTTCTGTTTAAGTTCTTGCGAGAAAGGAAACAGCCCATAGAGCGTGACATCAAAACGGATCTCAAGGTTCAGATAGCTGCTTCCTGTTCTAAACGCTATATCAGTTTATAGGCTACATGTAGAGCTTTCACATGAGAAATCACTGGGAAAACGCCCTTTGTGGTCTGTTTGCTTTATCTTTAAAAAGCTTTCAGCACAGCCCATGTTGAAGTGAACTGGCCCTAACCGCATGAGGTAAAACTCAAATCGTGAACATGACTCGAAACTCAATGGCAGCCTCTGAATTTAGAGGGAAAAAACGACATTGTCGAAACCATAATAGACATAAATTACCTGAACCTGAAAGATCTGGCCCTGAGAACAGGTCAAGATCTAAATGCTTTTGCCGCATACAAGAAAGAAACTTCATTCCAGCTTTCTGAAAGAGAAGAATACTTGTCAGGTTACGCAGCGTTGTGGCACCGTTAACGGCTGCAAGTTGAGTTCAGTTCATATTGTGTTTAACTGCGACGGCTTTTAAACCGCGCGCACCTTTGTGTTGCCTTTCTGTGCTGTAGACGTTCTCCCATATCCAAAATTGATTTTGTCGGTGTCGCGTGGCCATTCAGAGATCTGTTTGTAAGAAATGAATAGACTCCAACAAACGCTGTTCCGAAAAAAAAAAACAAAAAAAAAAAACATCTGTACATCTGTAAATTCCTTTCTTTACACGTACTTTGTCGCTGAAAGCGTCTGAATCCACAGCAAGATCAACATTGGAACACGTCGCTCTCGCTTTGCTCATGCCTTCTGTCCGACTTCCCTCAAAGAAATGAATTGCCGACAACAACGGCAAGCCAACAAACGTGAACGAACAGGTAAGCTTTGTCGATTCGCTTCTGTCGTCCCTGTTTGAACCCAAACCATGTGCGACTCGCATCAAAATCAACTTTTAAAAAAGGCATTCAAAGCCTCGCCGCGATTTCAGTCCAAGTTGCACTTTCCCTCCAAACTTCAGCCCAAACTTTCTTCAAAGAAACAACATTGGCCCTGACAGCATGTAACAGCCTGACCTTCTGTACTTTCCAAATATCAAAAGACTCATTTCAACACCCATTCATTCGCCTTCACACATTAATATAACACATTCCCCGGTACAATAGGCCAACATACAAACACACGCAGATGGCAGGCGCTGGGACCAATCCAACAGTGTGTGTGTGTGTGTGTGTGTGTGACTGTGGCGGTAGGAGGTTGACAGGCAAGTGTGCATGTGTGTGTGTGTTTATGACCGGCCCAGTTCTATCTAAACCTGCGGTAGGAAGCGACTGATAGGCGGAAAAGTATGAGGTGTGTGCGAGCCTTTGTGTGTCCGCTGAAGTCGAAGTGCGTGTGTGTGTGTGTGTATAAATAGGCGTGCGCATGCAAACATGCATATTAATGTGTTCCGAGTGTAAGAGGGCATGTGTGCGAAGGCAGGGACAGACACAGAAACAGGCTTTACTCAGTTACTCAGGATTTCTGGCGCGGCGATAAAGCTCTTAAAGCATCAGCGTGAATAATATCCAACAGACCGGGGAGGCCCGCTTTAGCATCTCAAGCCAGCCTTCCCTGGTTTGATAAGATTGTGTTTGCCGCCACCTCGCCGCCCGCCTCCGACTTCAAACGGTTACATATTGCCCTGGAAATTGTCATCGGGGAGCGGATAAATTCATTTCTGATCATACATCTCGCTCCCGTTTTATTTATAGCGCTGCCAGCCGGCCGGTCGGGCCTGGGCCGGGCCGGGGGAGCGAGCGAGCGAGCGAGCGGGGGGGGGGGATGAAGGATGGCAGGAGGGAGAGCTGGAGTGAAATGACAGGAGATGGAGAGAGATGGAGGGCGCGATGGACGGAGGGGAGAGGAGTGGTTTTTACTGATGAAAGCTCTCCGCTCTCTCCCTCCTCAACCTTTCCGATTCGGTTTATTTCTCCTGCCCACCCTCCTCAGATCTCCTCCTCTCCTCCACTCCACACTTCTCCATTCTGCGCCTCTTCTCCCCCCCCCCCCCCCACCCAGCCCTCTTCATCTTCTGTCACAGCCTAGTGCCATGTGCAGGCGCTGAAATTACCACCACACTCACACACTCTGATATGAAAACAAAAGTGACAATCAATATATTGGATTCTGAAGTGTTAGATCCACATGCTCACATTAGTGCAAACAAAAAGGATTGATTATCTCTGAATGACCTCATGGTACAAGTGTCCTTTTGTTTTCCATCGACCAGAACAAGCATTTCAGCGGTGGCACTAGAGTACTAGTAGAAGTAGAAGTAAAAATCTACTTCAGTAAAAGTAAAACGTAGCGCATTTAAAATGTACGTTTCTGAGTTCCTTTTTAGGAAAGAGAACGTTGTTACATGTGATCTTTCCCATGTGATGCTAAAGGTACGAGAGGACAGAGTTCAAACTAGATTCTTTTAATTGGGAAAAATTAGAAATTACAAAATACTGTATAGTGCACAAACAAAGTAAAGCCTGATTATTCTCCACTTCTTTGCTGATGACTGTTCACTGTGAATGGCTCCACAATTAGCCAATTTACGTTGGTACACTTTCTGACGCTTAATGAAGAGCCACAAAATCTGCACTCTATAATGGATGGGATTTCAGTGCACTACTTCAGCAAAAATTTACTGACTTTAAATATTATTGACTTTACAAAACTACTCCAAAAAGTACAAGTGCACAAAAAAGCGACTTGATTACAGCAACACGAGTTACTTCCACCTTTGCAGCATTTACTCATGACCCCAAACTTTCCACTCGAGTGATGTCGCAGATGTTCTACCTGCTGTGTTATTAACATCACATGCGCATCTGCAAAAAGTGTCCAAAGCACTTTTCTGATTTCAGCCTGCACTTCGACTCAGCCGTTTCTCAGACGTTCCTCCACTTGAAAGAGAAAGGCCCCGGTCTCCTCTGCCCCGCTCTGTCTTGAACAAGCTCGCGCTCTCGGGGAGGGAGGAAATAACCTCCCGTTGTGAGAAATAAAAAAAAAAAAAGAATGTCATTTGTGTCGCGCAGCTGTGTGTGTGTGTGTGGAAGTGTGCGCAGACGCCTTCATCAGGTGGTTTCACCTAGCCGCGGTGTTCTCACAGCGCTCTGCACCGACGCCCCTGCTGACTTCCTGCCACACACGAGTATTTTTAGTCTCCCTCTGTCTTGCATTCACTTCCTTTTTTTCTCGCTCTCTTACACACGCAAACAACAAAAACACATTTTTCTCCCTCTCCGCGTCTCTCAGGCCGTACAGCCCTCACCGTCTCTGTCTTTCTCATTCATGACTGCTGAGCTGAGACCACACCGCCGAAGCACTCCACCAAATGTAAAGCATTCTCTCTCTCTCTCTCTCTCTCTCCCTCTCGGCGATGAAGGGGTGATGACATTTTTATGAGCGTTATTCCTCCACCTCCAGACCGACTGGAGAGGTAATCAGCATGGGGACACTGAGCTGGAGGTGGTGTGTGTGTGTGTGTGAGAGTGAGACAGAGAGAGAGAAAGAGAGAGATAATGCAGAGAAAGTTCTATTAAACTGGGACTGTGGGACTGCGTATGTGAGAATGCAGCTGTTTTTTCCTGGATTCCTTAAAAGCCGAGAAGCTTGTTTTACGATAGAGGTTTTCATCTGACAGTGTCAATGCAAGTAGTTGCAAGTAGTGTGATGAAGGGCAGGTACAGTGTTGATCGTATTTGCCCTGAAATCAAGATAAAATTAGACAAAATGTGATACTGTATTGATCCCCATATAGGGAATTTCCCATACACTAAGGATGAGACGATATATCGAAATTCAATATATCGCGATACAAAACTGTATCGTGATATATATCGCGATACATATCATGGGGCAGAAAAATGTATCTGCGATATGTGCTATGGGGTTCACGATTCAATACAACTATGATGTAATAAATAAAAGTTCAATGACAACAAAGTCTGACTGCAGAATTATGTTTATTTCTGAGCCACAAATCTTTCTAGCGATGGCATTGGCTGCTAGAATGTAAACAACAATTTAAAAATGTCATTGCAAAGTGTAAATAATATAATTTGGATGGAGAGCTTGTGAAACTGTGATGGTCAAGCGTCTCATTTGTGATTACTACAGCAGAATAACATGGAGCTAATATCGCGATTCATTTTTCTGCCCCACGATACGTATCGTCACATTTTTGTATCGCGATATATTGAATTTCGATATATCGTCCCATCCCTAGTAGAGACACAATGTCATCATGGATTTTGCTGGTGCTGCATCAGTCAGGTGGGAGTCAGCAGACAACCAACCATACAGTAAGAGTCAAACATGAACCAGGAGAGACGCAATATGATTATCGATCCTATCCTCTACCAACGAGCGTGATGAATCACCAGGTCGGAGGTGAAGAGAGAGGAGAGGGAGAGAGAGAGAGAGACACGAGCAGAGAGAGAGAGCATGCGTACGGGGGCGACAGCTGCCGGGATACACAGTGACAGTTACAGTATGTCTGCGTGTTCCAGCCACAAAACTTCTCTCACTTCCTCAGCAGCGATGGCACCCTGACCTTTTCAGCGCCGGGTGTTCTCGCGGCGGGCGCCGGGTGACAGGGCAGAGTCAGGTGACGAGTCACACCGCATCGCTCTAATGATGGGATTAATGAATGGTTTATTGAGGAAGAGCTGCGACGGCCTTGACAGCAAGTGAAAAAGACAGACATTGGGGAAAAAGTAATGCTCCTTCCAATTAACGCTTCTGACTCCTTGGATGAACTGGCGTGTTCTATCAAAGCAGAAATGCAGTTACTTTAATGCTGTAATGGATGTTAGTCTATTGCTGTGTTGTTGTCGTCTTGAATGCAGTGAGACACGTGTCATGAACCAATCAGTTTCAAGTTTCACATATTAGGTGACAGTTTTCTTCACATGTATTGATGTTCTGGGCCAAATGTCAAACGTGACAATGGATTTTTTTCCCCCTTTAGGTCCATAATCTGGTAGAATGTCTTTTGCCTTCCATCCATCTGAGCCAAACCTTCAAGTGAGCCGTGATGTGTGAAGACATTTATCAACTTGTAGGCTCTTGTGTGAGAGAATTGAATTGTGACTAGGAATGGTTTTAAAGTCAGATCGAGATCACGGTGGTGGATGTGTGGATGGATGAAGGCTTGAGATCAGGAATACTAAAAAAGCAGGAAAAATTTTCTCATTAGCAAGCGTGGAAGTCACTAATTACATTTACTCACGTTACTGTAATTGAGTATTTTGTAGTTTCAAAGTAACAGAATCTAGTTTGAACTCTGTCCTCTCGTCCTTTTAGAATCACATCACAATGTTTTCTAAGAAGTAACTGAGTAACCTTTACTCTGAGTCCATTTTAATGACACTTTTTACTTTTACTTCAGTAGATTTTTACCCCAGCACTTTTACTTCTACTTAAGTAAAAAAATCAGCAAAGAAACAGTACATTCTGGTGCTTTTTCCACCACTGCTCATTAGAAATAAGACTGGAAATTAGAAATTACACCTGGAAAGAGAGAGGGGCACAGGCACACAGAATGGGTGCAGAGAAGAATTGAGTTTTAATTAAGGCTACGATTATGGCTATATGAATATCAATATACATCAAAATACCTAGTATCCACGTGACTTCATAACACAGATATCCTAATAGGCGCTAATTTCATCTCATTCTTGGAATTAACCAATCGGAACGTGTCTGCACACCTGTGGATGATCAATATAAAACGTGACTCTGGTCTGACGGGTCACAGCTGTTATTTGAATTTGACTTCTTGAGAGGAATGGCAGTATATTTTAGGGGTTAGGGAGGCGTGTGGAGCTTGTTAATCAGTCAGTGTCAATGGGAGGTGTGTGTGTGTGTGTGTGTGTGTGGTGGGGGGGGGCAGGAAGAAGTTAATGAGTGGATGTGAGGGCGGGTGGCAGAGGTGTGAGCACGAGAGAGAGAGAGAAGGAAAGGTAAAAAAAGAAAAAGAGAAAGTGTATGTGTATGAGAGGAGGGGAGTGGTGTGTGTGTGTGTGTGTGTGTGTGTGTGTGTGTGTGGCGGCATAACAAGGCTCTGATGGACTGAAATTCACTATCAGTCTCCTCTTCCTTCCTTCCTTCCCACCTCTCTTCTTTCCTTCCTCCCTCCCTCCATCTGTCTCTCCCTTCGTTCCTTCCCTACCTCACTTCCTTCTTCCTTCCTCCCTCTTTGCCCCTCCCCCCTTCTTTCCTCCCTTCTTTCCTTCCTTGTTTCCTTCCTCCTTCGGTCCCTCCCTTCTTTCTTTCCTTACTTCCTTCCACCCTATTCCCCCCTTCTTTCCTTCCTTCCGTCCTTCCTTCCAACCTTCCTTCTTTCCTTCCTCCCTCCCTCTTTGCCCTCCCTTCCATCCTCTCTTCTTTCCTTCCTCAATTCCTTCCCTGCTCCCTGTGTCCCTCCCTTCCTTCCTTCCTTCCTCCTTCTGTCCCTCCCTTCCTTCCTCACGTCTTTCCTTCCTTAATTCCTTCCTCGCTCCCTTTGCCCCCCTCCCTCCCTCCCTTCCTTCCTTCTATCCCTCCCTTGTTTCTTTCCTTCATTCCTTCCTCCTTTCTTTCCTTTCTTAATTCCTTCCTAGCTCGCTTTCTCCTTTTTCCCTCCCTCCCTTCCTTCCTTCCTTGCATCCTCTGTCCCTGCCTTCCTTCCTCCCTTCCTCCCCTCACTTCTTTCCTTCCTTCTATCCTTTCTTCCTTTCTTCTTCTGCCCCTTCCTTCCTCCCTTTTCATTCCTTCCTTCCCTCCCTCCCTCCCTCCCTTTTCATTCCTTCCTTTCCTCCCTCCCTCCCTCCCTCCCTCCCTCCCTTCCTTCCCTCCCTATCTTCGTTCCTTCCTTCCTGCCTCCTTCCCTCCCTTCCGCCAGTCGTTCCACCCTCCTTTCATTCTATGTCCTTCTCATTAATGAGATATTAGATAACAGTTATCATGGAAGTCATTCCATCCATCCTTCCTTCCTTCCTTCTGTCCCTCCCTTGTTTCTTTCCTTCATTCCTTCCTCCTTTCTTTCCTTTCTTAATTCCTTCATAGCTCGCTTTCTCCCTTCCTTCCTTCCTTGCATCCTCTGTCCCTGCCTTCCTTCCTCCCTTCCTCCCATCCATTCTTTCCTTCCTTCTATCCTTTCTTCTTCTGCCCCTCCCTTCCTTCCCTCCCTCCCTCTCTTCCTTCCTTCCCTCCCTATCTTCGTTCCTTCCTGCCTGCTTCCCTCCCTTCCGCCAGTCGTTCCATCCTCCTTTCATCCAACGTCCTTCTCATTAATAAGAGAGAGATTAGATAACAGTTATCATGGAAGTCATTCCATCCTTCCTTCCTTCCTTCCTTCCTTCCTCCTACCATTCGTTCCACCTTCGTTTCATCCTACATCCTCCTCATCCATGAGAGAGATTCGATAACAGAGCTATCACGGATCTTATGGATATGAGATCCAGCCTTTAATCACACTGATATTGAAGAGATTATCTACAGAAAATAATGTCTATCTACCCCTGTGCCATCTAACACTATCCTGTTTAGCATGCTGATACCACACAAAGGGATTTGATTAATATGAGAACTGACGTCCGTGCACTAAGAAACTCTACATTGGAACAAATAGAGGGAATTAATATGTGTAGGGAGAGAGAGAGAGAGAGAGAGATTTGAAACTCAACTTTTCACCTCGGTCATATCAAGCCTTTATTTCTTCTTTGGCTGTAAATAAAGAATTCATGACCCATCATCTCATCTGTTTAAGCTCTGAGCCATGATAGCTGCATAATGGTTTCATAAAACACTTTTACTACTTCTGCAGCTCCATCCACTATTATATAATGGCTTTAACATGTTGGATTTTTCAGATCTTTTTTTTTTTTTTTTGCAAATGTTCTGCCAACCTGATGACTTTGAGGGTTTTTTGAAAGAAAGTGTTTGGACTAGAAGAAAACAGTTCTGAAGCCATTATGAAAGTTATTAGTGGATGGTTTTGAAATGAGTTGGGCTAATTTTAGTATTCAAATGTAAGCGGTCTTTTGAAACTGTAATTGGGGAAGAAACATTTTTTGTCAGTGATATTAAGGCATGAACTTTCTGTATAAGATGATAAGATGAAAGACACATTCTATAATCACGATAATATATACACTCTAATATATAAAAACAAACCCAACTGCAATATGTACAATGCAAAAACATTTGGGAAAGTATTTGGAAAGGAAGCAAAGCACATCTGTTCTTCTGTATTTATTTCCCCTTTTGATGTGAAA
>NW_027284203.1:10000-13447 GCF_046629955.1 Centroberyx affinis | reverse complement strand
TTCACGTGTCCTGTAGGGACACGTGGATATAAAGGGAATTGGAGTCGACTCCTTTTGGAATCTAAACTCCAAACTGGAAGCGAAGAAACTTTAATTTCATTTAAACAAATTCGTAATTAATTCATTCAGATTTAGGTCTATCTATATACTAATCTGTGTTTGATTGCGATTCAGGCTGAATTCAGGCTCATTGGTTGAATGCCAACCGCCGTAAAACATACATTTTTTTCTTGATTTTCATTTGGAATTGGCGAAATCGACAAATGTGGAATCGTCCGTCCCTAAACAGAATTGATGATGAAATCAACACAAACCTCGACTTGACTTGACAGATCAGATCCATTGATTCCTGTTGATGAATTCAATTCAGTCTCTGAAACGACAAATCAAGCAAGTCAGCTGTATGAAGACGAGTTTAGAGGAATATGATGATAGAGAGGAGAGACAGAGAGAAGGAGAGAGAGGAGGAGAGAGAGAGAGAGAGAGAGAGAGAGAGAGAACGAGGAGGCGAGAGAAAGAAGAGACAGGGAGGAGAGATGAAGGAGAAGGGAAAGAGGAAGAGAAAGGAGGAGGAGAAAGCAGGAGAAGAAGAGGAGGATGGAGGGAGAGAGAGTAGGAAAGGAAGAAACGAAGGGAAGGAGGGAGAGAAGAGGGAGAGAGAAGGGGAGGGGAAGGGGGGTAATAGATGTCTACAGGGTTACATAAATCTCTCCTGCTGCCACGCACACACACACACACACACACACACACACGCACGCACGCACACACACACACACACACACACACACACACACACACACACACCCCTCCTCCTCGCTAACAAATTGATTGCTCTCCTGTAAATCTCCCTCGGCGCAACGAGCGACAGGAGGTGTGTGTGTGTGTGTGTGTGTGTGTGTGTGTGTGTGTGTGTGTGTGTGTGTGTGTGTGTGTGTGTGTGTGTGTGTGTGTGTGTTCAGGACGACGCAGCAGAGGAAAACAGCAGGGATGAAAGACAGAGAGAGGCGGAGAGAGGAGAGGAGAAAGTAGTAAGAAAAAAAGAAAGTTGTACAGCGAAAGAACGAGGAAAATTTCAGAAAACTGAGTGAAGAAGAAGATGAATAATGGAAAGAGAAAGAGAGAGAGAGAGAGAGAGAGAGAGAGAGAGAGAGACAGAGAGAGAGAGAGAGAGAGACAGAGAGAGAGAGAGAGAGAGAGACAGAGAGAGAGAGAGAGAGAGACAGAGAGAGAGTTTCATGTTTGTGGTTTACTGCAACTGTAAAGATTCTAACCCTTTTATTCTTATTTAATAATAAACCATTATAAAGTTTTATTATTAAGTAATATGATTTTAAAATGATTTTCTTTTAACTTAATATCCAGAGTGTGAATCATGGCTGCTGCAGTCTGGATGGAGAAACAGAACCAGTACTGCTGAATGAAACTGAGACGGGTCACACACACACACACACACACACACACACACACACACACACACACACACACACACACACACACACACACACTCACACACACACACACTCACACACAGAGCAGAGAAGTGATTGCAGTCATTAACGGGCGGCATCCTCCTCCTCCTTTCCTCTGGGAACGAGGGATGAAAGAGAATGAAAGAGGAGGAGGAGGTAGAAGAGGAGGAAGAAGAGGAGGATGCAGAAGAATAGGAGGAGGAGGAAGAAGAGGAAGAAGAGGAGGATGAAGAGGAATAGGAGGAGGAGCAAGAAGAGGAGAAAGAGGAAGAAGAGGAGGAGGAAGAAGAATAGGAAGAAGAAGATGAGGAGGAGGAAGAGGAAGAAGAGGAATAAGAGGAGGAGGAGGAGGAGTAAGAAGAGGAGGAGGAAGAAGAGGATGATGAAAAAGAATAGGAGGAGGAAGAAGCGGAATAAGAGGAGGAGGAGGAGGAAGAAGAGGAGGAAGAAGAGGAGGATGAAGAAGAATAGGAGGAGGAGGAAGAAGAGGAACAAGAGGAGGATGAACAGGAATAGGAGGAGGTGCAAGAAGAGGAGAAAAAGGAAGAAGAGGAGGAGGAAAAAGAATAGGAAGAAGAAGATGAGGAAGAGGAAGAAGAGGAGGAGGAAGAAGAGGAAGAAGAGGAGGAGGAGGAGAAAGAAGAGGAGGATGAAGAAGAATAGGAGGAGGAGGAAGAAGCGGAATAAGAGGAGGAAGAGGAGGAAGAAGAGGAGGAAGAAGAGGAGGATGAAGAAGAATAGGAGGAGGAGGAAGAAGAGGAAGAAGATGAGTATAAAGAGGAATAGAAGGAGCAAGAGGAGGAAGAGGAAGAAGAGGAGGAGGAAGAAGAGGATGATGAAAAAGAATAGGAGGAGGAAGAAGTGGAATAAGAGGAGGAGGAGGAGTAAGAAGAGGAGGAAGAAGAGGAGGAGAAGAAGAGGAGGAGGAGGAAGAGGAAGAGGAGGAGTAAGAGGAGGAGGAAGAGGAATAAGAGGAGGAGGAGGAGTAAGAAGAGGAGGAGGAAGAAGAGGAAGATGAAGAAGAATAGGAGGAGGAAGAAGAGGAGGGAGAAGAAGAGGAGGAAGAAGAAGAAGAAGAGGAGGAAGAAGAGGAGGAGGAAGAGGAAGAAGAGGAGGATGAAGAAGAAGAAGAGGAGGAAGAAAAGAAGAGGAAGAAGAAGAAGAGGAAGAGAGGAAGAAGAGGAGGAGGGGGATGAAGAAGAGGAGGGGGAGGAGGAAGAGAAACCAGCAGCATGAACAGACTGTAAAACAGATGTAGTGAGTGAGCAGCCAGAGACAGAGAGAGGCTGAGGGGGCGGAGCCACGGAGGAGGGGCGTGGCCACGGAGGAGGGGCGGAGTTTGGGTCGTCTGCAGAGCTGCAGCTCCGCCTGCTGTTGTCCTGTAATCAACAACCTGTCAATCACTAGGAAAACAACCCTGTGTTTTATCTGTTATATCTGTTCATGACACAATTATTTTGAAAATCTCCATAAGGACACACATTAGAAGAAGTGAAATTAGCTGGAGGATCGGCTTCAGGAACGGCAGCTGAGGCAGGAAGAACACAAACTGAGACAAGCCGAGACAAACTGAGACAAACTGAGACAAACCGAGACAAGCTGAGACAAGCCGAGACAAACTGAGACAAACTGAGACAAACTGAGACAAACTGAGACAAGCTGAGACAAACTGAGACAAACTGAGACAAGCTGAGACAAACTGAGACAAACCGAGACAAACCGAGACAAGCCGAGACAAGCCGAGACAAACCGAGACAAACCGAGACAAACCGAGACAAGCCGAGACAAACCGAGACAAGCCGAGACAAGCCGAGACAAGCCGAGACAAACTGAGACAAGCTGAGACAAGCTGAGACAAGCTGAGACAAGCTGAGACAAACTGAGACAAGCTGAGACAAGCTGAGACAAGCTGAGACAAACTGAGACAAGCTGAGACAAGCTGAGACAAGCTGAGACAAACTGAGACAAGCTGAGACAG
>NW_027284203.1:0-7500 GCF_046629955.1 Centroberyx affinis | reverse complement strand
CTAAACTAAACTAAACCAAATTACTGGATTAAACTAGACAAAACCATATTAAACTATACTAGACTAGACTAGACTAGACTAGACTAAACTAAACTAAATTACTGGATTAAACTAGACAAAACCATATTAAACTAAACTAGACTAGACTAAACTAAACTAAACTAAATTACTGGATTAAACTAGACAAAACCATATTAAACTAAACTAGACTAGACTAGACTAAACTAAACTAAATTACTGGATTAAACTAGACAAAACCATATTAAACTAAACTAGACTAGACTAAACTAAACTAAACTAAATTACTGGATTAAACTAGACAAAACCATATTAAACTAAACTAGACTAGACTAAACTGAACTAAATTACTGGATTAAACTAGACAAAACCATATTAGACTAAACTAGACTAGACTACATTAGGTTAGACAAAACTAATTAAACTGGACTAAATTACGATAGATAAAACTAGATTAGAGCAGGCTAAACTAGATTAGACTAATCTAAATTAAATTAATCTTAAACTAAACTAAAACTAAACTTAACTAAACTGAACCAAACTGAACTGAGCTACTCTAAAACTGATTTAAATTTAATTAAATTTTAAAATTAAACTAGACTAAATGAAACTGATCTTAACTAGATTCAACTGCCAGTCACGCCACCCTGCTCTCTGGGAATGGGTAAGACACACACACACACACACACACACACACACACACACACACACACACACACACACACATGCTTTCTGACCCCCCCCCCCCCCCCCACTGCTGCTGACCTCTGACCTTCTACACACACATTGACACACACAAAGTTAAACACACACACTTCCACATGTGACTCATTCCCGCACACACACACACACACACACACACGCACACACACACACACACACACATATTGCACAGGCACTGGTGTGAATACTTACACACACACACACACACACATACAGAGACACACACACACACACACACACACGTGGATAGCATTAATCACCATTCATTAGTGCACATGTGTGTGTGTGTGTGTGTGTGTGTGTGTGTTAATTATGCTGGGTCTAACCTTGTCAACCAGTAATTGGCACTGTTGGCTTGTGGCTCAACACATACATACACACACACACACACACACACACACACACACACACACACCTCTCTCACTCTCTCTCTCAACTGTCTGCAGCGCTAAAAGGAGAGGAGTGTGTGTGTGTGTGTGTGCGTGTGTGTGTGTGTGTGGTGTGTGTGTGTGTGTGTGTGTGTGTGTCAGATAGTGTTACAGTGCCCCCTAGTGTTCATGGTGAGTAAAAGCAGCATGAAACAATGACTGACTGTATCTTCTGTTGTTTTTCTGTCTTTTCCTCTCATAATAATAATGATAATAATAATAATAATTATTATTATTATTATTATTATAATCTTTATTCATGTTCACAGTTTGAATCTGTTACAAAGCGCTGTATAAAGAGTAAAAGTAAAATAAATTCAACAGCAAAAGCAATGAAAGCAAGGCAAGAAATGAACCAGTCAGTCAGTAAACCAGTCAGTAAACTAGTCAGTCAGTAAACCAGTCAGTAAACCAGTCAGTCAGTAAACCAGTCAGTAAACCAGTCATTAAACTAGTCAGTCAGTAAACCAGTCAGTAAACCAGTCAGTCAGTAAACCAGTCAGTAAACCAGTCAGTCAGTAAACCAGTCAGTAAACCAGTCATTAAACTAGTCAGTCAGTAAACCAGTCAGTAAACTAGTCAGTCAGTAAACCAGTCAGTAAACCAGTCAGTCAGTAAACCAGTCAGTAAACCAGTCAGTAAACTAGTCAGTCAGTAAACCAGTCAGTAAACCAGTCAGTCAGTAAACCAGTCAGTAAACCAGTCATTAAACTAGTCAGTCAGTAAACCAGTCAGTAAACCAGTCAGTAAACTAGTCAGTCAGTAAACCAGTCAGTAAACCAGTCATTAAACTAGTCAGTCAGTAAACCAGTCAGTAAACCAGTCAGTCAGTAAACCAGTCAGTAAACCAGTCATTAAACTAGTCAGTCAGTAAACCAGTCAGTAAACCAGTCAGTAAACCAGTCAGTCAGTAAACCAGTCAGTAAACCAGTCATTAAACTAGTCAGTCAGTAAACCAGTCAGTAAACCAGTCAGTCAGTAAACCAGTCAGTAAACCAGTCAGTAAACCAGTCAGTCAGTAAACCAGTCAGTCAGTAAACCAGTCAGTTAACTAGTCAGTCAGTAAACAAGTCAGTAAACCAGTCAGTCAATTCCTCCATCCTCCCTCCTTCCCAAATCATCAACTTATCAGTATTATTTCAGGTTTGCTAACACACACACACACACACACACACACACACACACACACACACACACACACTGTGAATGGGGGATCGCCACGGCAACCGTCCGTGTCCCAGGACGACCGTATCCGTGGCGACAGACAGGATGTCGCTTTATTTCTTTCACTTTTCTCTTCCTCTTTTTTCTCTTTCACTGATGATGAATGTGTTTGTGTGTGTGTTTGTGTGTGTGTTTGTGTGTGTGTGTGTGTGTGTGTGTGTGTGTGTGTGTGTGTGTGTGTGTGACTGCAATCAGTGTCACAGCAGTGGTTTAGAGTAGAGACACACACACACACACACACACACACACACACACACACACACACAGTCTCTCTCTCCAGCTCTTTCTTTCTCTGGATTGTTTTAGAGCTAAATCGTTCAGTTAAAGCTGCAACACGCAACTTTTTCTCATTGAAATATCAATAAAAACTTGCCTGGGTCCAGACCTTTGACTCCGCCCACTCCACCAGCTGACTGATTCTGGTCTGGCATCGTGACATGAAACAGCGTTTTTTCTCGGTTGAAAGATGATCGGTCCGATGAGCGCCGGGGGGGGACTAACGATCAGCCAATCAGAGCCAGGGGGGCGGGACTAACGATCAGCCAATCAGAGCCAGGGGGGCGGGACTAACCGGAACCAAGGAGGAGTAATAACAACAATGGAGACGCTATAGACAAAATAGACGCTGCTATCCAGGCTGTTCTGAATCCATTAAAAGTACCAATTACTTTGAGATCCGAACAGCTCTCTGCTTTGAAGGCATTTATTCAAAGGGAAGATGTTTTTTTTCGCATCAGCGTCGACTTAAAATGACGTTAGATTCAGGCGGATACGTCGGTCTGTAGTGATCGGTTAGGGAAAATCGAATCCCCCTCCCCCACGGAAATCTGTTAGAGTGGAGGCAATGAAGACTGAAGATGGAGACGGAGTGGAACGAGTCGACAGTTCTGTCTGATATCAATAAAAACAGGATCATCAGTCTGTGTGTTCAGGTCTAAATCTGTCTCTTCAGTGATGTTCAGGGCGTTTTGGGGCGTAAACCACGTCCTGTGGGCGGGGCCAGCGGGGAGCCGGGCGTGTCTGTCAGCGGCCGCAGAACAGGAAGTCACACAACAACAACAACAGAGGAGAGAAGAAGAAAACAGAAGAGCCAAGCTAAACGTTCAGAAACATCAGCGTCAGATCGGCTGCGTGAATCCATCACATTCCAAAGTAACATGAAATAATTTTTTCTACTGTAAGATACTTTGTTGTATTAAAAGAAAAACTCACCAATCCAGTCAAGAATACAACTTCCTGAAGTCAGCAGTGTCAAGACAAACTGGACATGATGCAGAAGTTGTATTTTCCCAACATGTAGTCTCTCCACTGCCACTGGAACATTAAAACTCGAGGGGAATTATCACTAGCTACCTAGCCTAGGTAGCTAGCTAGTTGCTAACTAGCTAGCAAGCTAGCTGACTAACTTCCCTGCTAAATTCAAGCAGTCACTGTGGTGGTTGTTCTCAATATTGCTAGCTACTTTGAAAACTGTTAGGTCTCTTCACTCATGTGTTGACAGCTAGCTTGTAGTAAGCTAGCTAACCAACTTCCCTGCTAAATTTGTGGTTGTTGTTCCTTAGATTGCTAACTAATCTAACCTAAACTGTTAAGTCTATTTTAAATCACTTATGTGTTGAAGAAACACTAATTTTATATATAAACACAAATGTTCTGGGTAAAGTGTCCCACCCCAAGTGTTCAAAATGGCCACCATGTGAATACAGTCGGTGGACTTCCATAACGTAACAGAACAGAACAGAACAGAACAGAACAGTCGGTGGTGAACGAGGCGTCGGGCTGGATGTTGCTTCATGGTAGACAGCTCATCAAGATGAGTGACAGGTGCTGGGTCGTGAACTTGACCAATGAGGGGGAGGAGGGCGGGGCTAACGATGCACTTCCTGTCTGAAAGAGAAAAGTTCAATATTGGAGCTTTAAAGTCTCAGGATATTTTTGGCTGCATCTGAATTTCCTTCTGCTGCAGGTCGGGGGTTCGAGTCCCACCGGGCCCACGCTGTGAGGCTGTGCGTAGAATTGTGTGTGTGTGTGTGTGTGTGTGTGTATGTGTCTACTTCCTAGTAAAATCACTAATCCCTAGCCACAGGAAATAATCAAACACACTCTCTCTCTCCCTCTCTCTCTCTCCCTCTCTCTCTCTCTCTCCCTCTCTCTCTCTCTCTCTCCCTCTCTCTCTCTCTGAGGTAATTGACTGCTGTTTGGCTGCAGAGTAAAACTACTCTGTAGAATTGTGTGTGTGTGTGTGTGTGTGTGTGTGTGTGTGTGTGTGTGTGTGTATGTGTGTGTGTTTTGCATGCCAGTCACGTCTCATCACCACACCTCTCTCCCTCTCTCTTCCTCTTTCTCTCTCTCTCTCTCTCTCTCTGCCACTTTCAATTATCGTCAGGCAGTGGAGGGAGGTGTGTGTGTGTGTGTGTGTGTGTGTGTGTGTGTGTGTGTGTGTGTGTGTGTGTGTGTGTGTGTGTGTGTAAACGGTAGTCGTGTCTTGCTGAGCCTGCCAGCGCTCAGATAACAGCCTGGATAATCCCTTCGCATCACACACACACACACACACACACACACACACATTCACACAAATACAAACGCACACACACTTATACAGACATGCGCACACACAAGAACAGACACACATTCAAATACACACACACATAAACACTAAGAATTCCACATAACACACTGATATACAAATGTTTAAACGGGCAAAACACACACACACACACACACACACACACACACACACACACACACACACACATTTAGTCCATGTGGTGTTGGGTCTAAACTGGGCTGAAACCTTCCTTAACCAGTAAATCAGTGTAGTTTTGTCTTTTTTCCTTCTATTTTCCAGGTTCCAAGTTCTATTTTCCAGGTTCCAAGTTCTATTTTCCAGGTTCCGATTCTGTTTACAAGAATATGAATGTGATTTGCAAGAAGCACCAACCTGTGCTAACAGAGGTTTACTAGCTGTACTACGTTTTGTTCCATGAAATAAAACACATCAGCTAACACCAGCTTTGTGATTTTTCGTCCTTCAAATACTTTTTATATTGATTGTTGCTAGCAGAATGCTAATCGTTTGGGAAACAGGACTTCAACAGTCAGCTAGCTAGCTAGCTAGGTAGCTATCTGGCGGTTTGATGTGATAAACTAAATATATATGAACAATAACAACTATAACTTTATAATAACTTTCCAATGCAACACTATGAAAATCTTAATAATTTGAACAACACAGTCAGCAGATCGATCTCTGGCAGCGAAAAACGAGTGTAAACAACAAAAACAGTGGAAACAGTCTTATTGTATTCCACTTTCCCCAATGATAATCTACTGTATATTATATTCTTGTCATTGGTTTTTATGGCTGTAGCCTCAGTACTTTGTATTTTGCACTGACATTTTATTGCCCTACAATTTCTGGTCTTATCAGCTGATGTCTGTCTGAGTTGAAAATGTCCTGGTGATTTATAATGTGGTTTACTGTGCTTTTTATCAGGTGTTTTTATTGTGTTTATTTGGTGTGAAGTGTTTTATTGTCTTTTTATTGTAAACTGTCTGCAAAGCAGAGGGCATTACAGACTGAATAAATCTGTATAGCATGTCATAGTATATCATTCCTCACAAAAAAACAATGTGAAAACCCACATGTGAATTCAAAGCACATGTGCTTTCTGGACACATGTTGGTTTTCACATGTGAAGAATTTTTTACTTCAGATGTAAAAATGTTAATTTCTGTTTTTTTTCCACATGAACTTATTTTTTCACCTGCCATTAGATCTGTCATTATGTTTTTAACAGTTAAAAATGTCAATGTCAATTTTCACCTGTTCACCTATGAAAACCAACATGTGCCCATAAATCACATGTGCATTGATGTGGGTTTTCACAGTTTTCAAGGCAAGGCAAGTTTATTTATATAGCACATTTCATACACATCTGCAATTCAACGTGCTGTACATAAATAAAAGAAAAATAAAGACATAAAAGACATTAAAAGTGACACTGCATTAAAATCACATTTAAAAGACAATGCACATAAATAAAGAATTAAAATGCATAAAAAGAGAATAAAGATCAAGTTGCACAGGCAGGGCAGAGTAAAAAAGTTTTGAGCCTGGTTTTAAAAGTGTTCAGCGTTGGGGCATTTCTGAGTTCTTCTGGGAGTTTGTTTCAGCTCAAGTAGCTAACTTTAGCATTAGCGAGCTAACGCTGCCTCGCTGTTGTCCAAGTCAAGTGAGAACTTCGCGATCGCTGGCTGTGATGTGCTGAACATTAGCCAGTCGAGGTTAGCTAGTTAGTAAATAGCTGGTAAAATACAACATCAGTAATCTAAGCCACTGTGCATGAACTAGAAACCCAGAGATCAGCCACAATGTTCATGATCAGAGCTGATTATCCAGACAGTAAACTGACATTTTACCAATGTAGATGTAAAGTGGGCGATACCTTAATCTGTTCGTTAGTAGTTTGGACACACAGGCAGTGTGTCCACCAAAGTGTTTTTTCCCAGCTGAAAACGCCCAGCTGGGAGCGCTTTGGAGGCGCAGTGTTTCTTCAGCTGAGACGCTTTGGTTGCTATGATACGGAATATCCGCAGAAGTAAACACGTCGGCACAAAGTAGAGTACTTGCTCTGGTCCTCGCTCTGGATGAAGGGAAGGCTGAAGCACGTAGGGAGAGAGGACGGATAATAATACAATTTAATTCGGGTTAGCAAGCTACGCTACTTTGGACTTTTTTCCCGATCAGCTGGCTGACTCTAGCTGACTGTCACCTACCTGACAGACGAACGAAATGTTCCTCCAAGCATCATTTTTCATGTTGACACTGTGGTAGTCCGGGGATGTCATCTGGTACAGACATGGTGACTCAGAGACCAGCTGTATTCATTTCTCCTCCATTGTTGTCGTTTTTAGTTTTCTACATGTAGGATGTGACGGTCGGCCTTTGTGGTATTTGTCCCGCCCCTCCTCCACTGTGATTGGACGGCTGGGTAAAAAGTGACAGTGACGAGCGCAGCGACCCTCTTTAGTGTCTCCATGTTGTCCTCAGCAGTGTGAACACTTGTAGAAATCAGATGCTGAAGGTGATGAAGCCCAAAGTGAG
>NW_027284202.1:0-18223 GCF_046629955.1 Centroberyx affinis | reverse complement strand
CTCTCTATTATAATAATAACGACAACTACTAGATCAAAATTAGACTCACTTAAGGCGTGGTAAGTACCACACATTGCCAAACCCAATTGACACCCGTGGATGATCTGATAGGTGATGAAGAAAATTCCCAAGGGTATCTAGTTCAGATGCTGCCGGTGACCCGAAGGCTCCGACTCGCGCTGCTCTCACTCTCCTCTATTGATTGTTCCCTCTGATTAACATTGATTACCTTGTTAACACATTTGACCCCAAGCATTGACCTTCCACTGTGATTATAGAGGAGAACAAGTCGGTAAAGTATCGTGATGAGGAAGTGGAGGAAGCATCGTCTGCCATCGGATTGTCATAAAATCACCTATAGGATCCTTTTTCTGTCACTCAAACCTTTACTCCATCATCACAGTCCAGCCTCTGTAGCAGGTTGTTTGTTTGGGTCTCAAAATATGACTTGTTTTTATGCTCTATTAGCCACTAACTAAATATGTGTGAATGACATTACCTGTAGCCATTCAGATTGCCCTGAGCCCCTCCAACTTGTCTTAATATTTCTCGTAAATGAATCACGAAACCATCATGAAACCAATTGCTTCTCTGATCACGGATGATGGATATTCATTTTAACGCAGGCATTTTCATGCATCATTTAGCTACACGATGGCAACTGGAACTACTAACAATGTCAGACGTGACATGCCTAAACAAACAAACAGGCCTGTAAACCTGCAAAATGTGGAAGCACGTGAAACATGAAACCTTTGTGGCATATGTTTAGAATGTGGCAAACATTTGTCTCAGTTTCCAAGTAACACATTATCCCATTGCAATAAGTTGAGAAGGACCAGGCGCAACACTCTCCATTCTGGTCTGGACTGTTGTGACTGCTGTGTCTGATGAAAGTCTAATTTAAGTTTAAGTTTGTTTAACAGAGACCACATACAATTATAACATAAACCCCCAAAAAGTTTGATTCATTGTACAGAGATATAGCTAGACAGCTCATTTTCATCTCCAGTCCCTGGATACAGTATATAATACGTATATAATAAGTACAATATGCATACGAAATAACATATCTTCAAAACCAGGATGAAATATACATAATCTATAACAAACATTACATAAAATTACAAGGCGGTCCATGTAAAACCAAAGGAAGACTACAACATTACATACCCATAGTGAAGTATAATCCATTCCATTAAAATTTGAAATGGTTACACTTAATGTGTGTGTGATTGGTTTGTTTTTAACCATATTTTAGCATCATTAAGAAAGAGTGTAGATCTGAAGAAGTTTTGATGTGAGAATGGAGAATGGAGTGCCACTGTTGCCTTTATGGAGAAAGCTTATCTGTAAGGCAGCACCTCTTCTCTAAGTTGTTTGAGCTCAGACTTTTTTCTTCACTGATACCATCTCACAAAATTAAAAATGAAATCATGGCAAGCAGACAGGCAGACAGTTTTTGTGTACTTCCAGGCCGGGGAACTAGCCCAATAAAACTCACATGGGAGACCTGGGACAGGCCTGAAGAGTCTCCCTGTGCTGTGGTTTGGGAGGAGATCCTTCAGTCACAAACACGATGCTGCAAGCTCCGGCATTCCGCCTCTTGGAGGAAACGTGTCCAGGAACAAGCTCTCACCGTGTTTTGTCCGCCCCGCGCCTCCAGCCGCGGAGCTACACCCAGCGCAGCTTTACAGCTCGCTCCCCCGCCTCGCGCCTGCGAGCTTAGCCCCAGCCGCATGAATTATGGATCAGAGAAATATTCCTGGACCTGTTTTTAGAGCGCTCTGCGGTTCTGGACTCTGTCCGGTCCTTCAGAACCGACCTGAGGAGAACCAGATGGTCCGGTCGGAGCGGAGCCAACCCAAACAGGGACCCCTCCGAGCAGAACAAATCCAGAAATATATATAAATAAATATTCATCGGGATGATAATACGCAGGGGCCCGCGCCAATATAAATACAGAGCCCTGGTCCCCCGGACCCCCTCTAGGTCACTGCTGTGGAGAATAAATAGAATGCAGCCCTCCCCTGTTTTCCTTTCCTCTGCTTCTTCACTTTCTCTCCTTCGCTCTACCCTCTCTTTCCAATCTTTCGTTCATTCATCCTTCGAGATTCCCCCCGTCTTCCTCCTCATCTCGTCCGCTGCTAATCTCTCCTGTCCTCCTCTAATCTCCTTCCCTCTTTCCCTTCCTCTTCCTTTTGCCTTCCATCCTCATGTTCCCTCCATTTGTCTCCCAGCTCGGGTTCGCCTTGCATTTCGTTTGGCTACCTGGTTTCTGGCTGACATTTTCCCACCGGTGAGGCTCAGTGTGTCCCTCGCAGGCCCCCCTAGGCTCCCCTTGATTCCTCCTCCTCCTCCGCACCTTATTAAATTCTGGAGAGGAAACAGGTGACTCCAACACCTGACGTCAGCAGCCGACCTATTGAGACGTGAGCCAGGATGACAAGCGTTTCTCTCCCTCCCCCGCGCGAGGTGGCGGCTTGGTACGTCCCGCTCTGCTTCCAATTGGGCTGCTCCAGTGGGTGGCGCTCACTCCTGTCCAGGTGTGTGTGTGTGTGCGTGTTCGTGTGTGTGTATGTGTGTGTTTTCTGGCACGGCGGGGCCGCTTTGTCTCTGTGTTTATTTGATATCTGGCCCGAACGCGCAGCCAGGATGAAAGGGAAAAAAAAAAAAAAAAAAGGAGTGGAAGGAGAGTGAAAGGCGAGTTGGGTGTGTTTATTTCACGTTGGCTGAACGGACGGCGGGGTATAAAAAAGCGAAGAGAAGGAAAAAGGGGGGGAAATGAAAGACAGACACGTTGAGCCTTTCTCAGCATGTCAAAACAGAAGTGTAAGGAAACGGAGAGCGGAGGATAGAATTCTCTCCATCACATCCAAACATAATGACTTCATATTTCTCACTCCGGCCCATAAACAAGCCGGGGAATAAAACAAACATGCGCGAGCGAGTCCAAAATGACGAGGGGCCTCTTGTCTTCCCGCTTTGAAATCCACTCCACTCGGGGATAATTAGGGCAGCTTACATCTGAGTACAAAGGCAGAATATTGTATTGTGTGTGTGTGTGTGTAAGAGAGAGAGAGAGAGAGAGAAAGAGAGAGGCATCGCACCTGCATGATATTCCAAAATCACAGGGATGATGGTTGCATGTGAACGCTGCCTATAGGTGCGTGTGTTTTGCGTGGATCCCTGCCCGTTGTGTGTGTTTTTTTTGCAGAATTTCCGTGTGTGTGTGTGTGTGTGTGTGTGTGTGTGTATGTGAGAGAGAGAGAGAGAGAGAGACGCATCTCAGTCTGAGAGCGTCAGCCTGTTCTCTGTATCTCAATGAGGGGATTAGAGGACTATTCATCAGACAGGCTTTGATAGGTGACTGGCCGAGTCCGTCCACTGCTGCCGCTCGCACACTGCCAGACAGAGAGGCCAGGGGGGTAATGGAGGAAGCCTAGTCTCTCTCTCTCTCTGTCTTTGTCTCTCTCTTTTTTTTTTTTCTTGTTGGCATCTCTCTCTCTCATTGCTTTCAACATCATCAGGAAGATTTTTTTTTTTTTCAACCTGTGGCCTGTGCAGTCTGTCTTTTGTGGAGTCTGTGTGGATTATACTGGGAGGTAGTGCAGGGTAAACCCAGCTTTTTTATTTGCGGAATAGAGTTTACCCACATTTATAGGCTGATAGAAATCTTTATAGCGTAAAATTTTCACTGTATGTTTTTATGGCACAGTAAAAAATCATATTAAAAGCAGGTTTGGAAGCTGATTTCTGAAAGATAATTAGGTCCTGATTTAAAATAAAACAATGCAGGTAGCAGCTACGGACTACTTTCATTTTGGCTCTGCGTTTACAACATGGGTCCAGGCTATTAAATCAACATCTATGCAACGTCAAAATCTTTTATGGGTCTTATTAAACTGATGGAAGTTATATGAGGATAGGGTCAGCTAAGGGAAAAAAGCAGAATTTAAGGCTTTTCTGAAAATATAATTGATTTTTGTTCATATTGGTGGCTGTTTATCAGTGATTCTCAACCTTTGTCATATCACGGACCCCTAATTTAGTCCACATTAGGGCCACGGACCCCCATTTGATGAGATTTTGTGTCTCTGACCCAAATCTGAGAATATTTTTATTGTCAGATATGATTTTGCCCAGAATTCCATGACTGTCTGTATTGTAGGTAGAGAGAAAACAGAGAAACTATGATCAGAACAGTCATTCTTTGGCATTCTCTAATTGTGTTAACTTCTTGTAAATGAAATCATGCTGAAGTTTAACACTTCATCAATTTGCTGGGGACCGCCTAGAACCCCCTCAAGGACCCCTGGTGGTCCCCAGACCCCACGTTGAGAACCATTACTTTACCTCATGATAATCATCAACCAGATGATTATTTACTACTACATCTTTACGCATATAAATCTCCACATTTACAGAACTTATACACTATCTCGAAACCTCTGAGGCATTTTCATATCTTATATTCTTAAAACAGACTCCAACTGGCCAGGAGAGGAGATGGCCGCTGCTGCATCCCTTGTCAGCGCTGGACGTTTTTTGTGACAGCGCCATATAGGCTTTGAATGCAGCACGGAGCGGCCAGCCAGGCGAACGGAAAGATACGTCCGCCTGAGTGAGTCCACGCTCCCCATTGATGGTGACATTCGGTCGGTAGTTTCCTATGAAAAAATCCCCTTCTGAAGTTTGCTGCAAATACACACACACTGCTCCGAAGATGATGAGAAAAGACAACTTCATGGTGAGTGGAAAAAGTGAAGAAGTGACGCGTTTGTGTGTGTGTGTGTGTGTGCTTGAATGGCAAAGAATCTTCTAAAGCAGGCCACAGGGACAGAAAAAAAGATATCACTCCTCCTCTCCACTCCTATCCTCCTCCTCTGCCTCCTCCTCCTTATCCTCTATTTCTCTTATTGTCTCTCCGGGCTCAAGTATATAGGCTGGGGCCATGGGACGAGGAGAGAGAGAGAGAGAGAGAGGGAGTGGGAGAGAGAGAGAGAGAGAGAGAGAGGGAGGAGTGTCTGTCAGGCGATGAAGAAGAAGAGGTGAAAGCGAGGGATGAGGAGAGGAGGGGAGAGGAGGAGCGGAAGAGGGAGCTGGGGACTCGTTTTGATCCCTGCCTCTTAATAAATCTGTCAGAGCGAGACAGAAGGAGAGCAAGAGAGAGAGATAGAGGGAGAGAGAGTGAAGGAGGGGGAGACAGATAGAGAGACAGATAGAGAGAGAGAGAGAGAGATGGATCCATCCACTGAGGTCTTCACCAGGTGGTTTGATGTGCAGAGACATTTCTCCTCCTCTTCCTCTCCATCCTCCTCCTTGATGTAACACACTATGGATTTCTATGGGTTTTCTCTGTGTTCGTTTACCTGTTGTTTTCAACTGCATGTGTACAGTATGAACGTGAGAATGGTGTCTTGGTGTTTTGGTGTTGTGTGAATGCACAGACACTCCAAAAATATACTGTATTTTGCTCTGTTTGGAGGGTTTTATGTATTTCAATTGTATAACAAAGTTCCATCAAACTGGATGAAGTAATTCTAACTTGACTGAGGTGTTATTAGTTATGAAATTGACTCAAATAGAGCTCAAATAAATGAAATGAATGGATTTAAATGTGCAGTTTGTGCTCATAATGTCATTTCACTGGTTTTATTAGCATTTAAATTACAAATTTCTGTCAACTGAAATAATATAATAATTAAGCTATATTTGATCTGGTTACAGATCCAATAACAGTCATAAACTGACTGTCTAGCTGTTATTAAAGCAAACAAATTTTTGGTTGGTTCTACTTTACTTTCTTGAAACTGTGTTTATTCGGATTAAATCAACTTAGTGTTTTTTTTCTGAGACACCCTAAGAGCGTTAGTGTTTGAGTGTGTGAGAGCAGATAAGGGAAAGTTTATTTCAAAATGTTCTGTTATAGATTACCTCTTACCAGTTTTGAAATTACTATCAGCAATGTAATCCACTGGGCTGCTTGAATTCAGTAAACCTTGTAACTCTGATTTTCATGTTTTTTATTTTTTAATAAGGACTACAAGGGTTTTGAGAAAGTTTCATGATCCTTGGGCTAACAAAACACTTTCAAAACTCAATTTTCAAATCGATCGGCAATAAAAAAATGAGGCTGTTTTTTCTTAATTCGGGAAAAATTTGACATTTGGAGATACAAGCTTTTCATGTCACAGCTGCGATGTATTACTTTTGAATGACTTTGCCCCCACAGTTCATAGAATATGAAGTAAAATGGTAATTCCAATTCACAGACATGAATTTCACGACTCTCCTTGAATAGTTCATTACTTGAACTTTTGTATGATGATGTTCATATCTATATTCTCAACTTTTTTCACATAGTCTTGAATAATGCAACAAGGAATCACCCATTTTCCCCAAAATATAATGTGATTCTTTCTTCTCTTTTCTCCTCATAACTGTGACAGAATCCATTTTTCCTTTTTTTCTAACCTTATTACAGTAATCGCATGACATGCAAACCTTTATTCCCCACCACTGTGTGTGTGTGAGTGTATGATTGTGTGTGTGTGTGTGTGTGTGTGTGTGTGTGTGTGCCTGTGTGTGTTTAAGTGTCTTGCACAAAGCGAGAGAGAGACAATTTTCCTCTTCATAGCTTCTCTTTGATTACTGCACTATCACAGATGACATGTGATCTGCCGGCGCGCTCCCTCCCTCTTTCTCTCGCTCTCTCTCTCCCTCTCTTTATCTTTTTTTCTCAGCATGCCATCATTAGATTTACACTCTCCTTCGACCCCCCCCCCCCGACTCTTCCTCCTCTTTATCTTCTCTCTCTCCCCCTCTTTCCTTCCCGCGCTCCTTCCTGTCACGTCGCTCTGATTTTCCACCACTTTTGTCTCTCACACACACATATACATAAACACACATATATATGTATGACATGAATATATGTATAAGCACACACATGCAGTATATATGTAGTGTGTGTGTGTGTGTTCCACCACCCACAGCTACTCTTTTTTTTACAACCACAAACCATATTCATAACAAAAATAAACGCAAATCTTACAGTAACATCATAAAAATACATTCACTGGCCGCTGACGCACACATGCATAAACACACACGTATATGTAGGTGTGTGTGTGTGTGTTCCACCCCCCGCTGCGGCCGGGTGGGGCACGCATGTATATTTACTCTGTTTCTGTATGAATTGTGTTTATTATTGTTTCATATCGCTGCTAGTTTATGGTGTCTGTGTGACACCACGACTCCCCGTTGGAGAGTAAACACTAGGTAAGACGGATGCGTGTGTGTGTGCGGACGTGAGTGTGTGTGTGTGCGTGTGTGTCTCGTTATGGCACTTCCCGTTGGCAGGCCATATAACTCAGGTTAATGTTATCTTATTTCACACAGCTCCAAGGCAACCTCAGGGAGTAGATCATTTGGAGCGCTCTTATTACTTTTCATTAGGCTAATGTGACGGATGGGGGGATTTACAACAAGGGGGGAGTGCACACACACACTCACACACACAGTGCTGCAGCCCTGGTGTGTGTGTGTGTGGGCGTGTTTGTAGGCCATTTCTAGGCTGGGGGGGGGCGGTTATCTTCTTTGAGATAGCGCCGAACACGCGAACTCTCACCCGCTCTCGGTTGGGATGGAGATTAGAGCTGCGGTGAAACACGTAAATAACTTCTCACACTTGGAAAGCTTATTGTTCGAGAGGTTCAACCCGGGGAAACGAGGAGGAGGATTGTGGGTATGACCTTTGACCCCGGGAGCAGGTCGAAGGCAGGTAGTCGAGTCAAGTGGAGACGAGAGGAAATGGCTGCGGTCGTGCGGGGCTGCATGCGTACGTGTCTGTTCCTCTTTTGTGTGTATGTGTGTGTGGTTTTGTATTTCTATAGTTATAAGAGCCAAATGTTGTCACAAGGAAAGACAGATGAGGAAAAAACTCAGAATGAGAAAATGTTCTGGTCCTCACTTCTTCAAGGGGCTAATTTAGAGTTTAATTAAAGGAATAGTTCACCCAAAAATGAAAATGCTGTCATCATCTACTCACCCTCATGCCAAATGAAACACAGGTGAAATTAGTTAGTCCATATAACACACAGTGAGGTTGCCAGCACAACTTGGTAGCAGCCTTCTCCAAAACAACTGAAGTCAATGGGGACCTGTTCTTTAGAGCTCCAAAACAAAAGCAGCCAAACAATCACACTGTGAATAGAAAGACCTATACACCATTATCTGTTGCAAATCAATCAGCTGTAGTTAAGATTTGCACTAAATGATGGTGTAAATATACTGTAGGTCTTTTTGGAACTCTGAAGAACTGGTCCCCACTGACTTCAGTTGTTTTGGAGAAGCTATGGAGTTGTGCTGCAGCCTCCCTGTGTGTTATATGGACAAACTTCACCTGTGTTTCAACTGGCATGAGGGTGAGGAGATGATGACAGAATTTTCATTTTTGGGTGAACTATTCCTTTAAGTTTAGATTAGATTTAGGTTAGTGCAGTTGTTCTTGAACTTTTTGGCACACGACCCTTTAAAGCGAAACAATGCCTACTTAGCAGCTGCCAGTCACAGGCTGCATATGCAGAGTGATGAACAGTTCAATCAAAGACTGATTTTCCCTTTTCAGGTTGCTTCATTTGATCATCAGAGCAGGCCTAGAGGGAGAAAACGGTTCAGTATTTCACAAGGGAAAAGCAAAAATGAGAGAAAAATTACATTTATAATACATTTGTATAGTAGAAATATGTTTTTTTTTCTCTATCCCTACAGTTTAAGAACCAGAGTTAAGGTTGGACATGTAGTTGTGAGGGTTACCGTTCCTCACAAGTATAGTAATACAAATGTGTGTGTGTGGGTGTGTGTGTGTGTCTATGGTCGTTGTGTTGCAAGGTATAGATATTGGACACAGCAAAGCTACTCCTCCTTTCCTCCCCCTTTTTGTCTTACATCACTCTAATAGAAAATTATTTCCATCCTTAAAACACACACACACACACACACACACACACACAGCCTACTTGGCCTCTGCCTGAAAGCACGTAGCTCACTTCCACTCCGCACTTCTCCTTTTCTGGAAGTCTCCCTCTACCCAGCGGGTGGTCTGGCACATCACCCACTCCCACTCCTCCCCTTTTATATTTCGCCGATAGAGAAACAATATTTGTTCGAGGTCCCCGCGAACGACTGACCCCTTCTCTCTCCCTCTCTCTTTATTTTTCTCTGTCTCTTGCCCTCTGTCTCTCTCTCTCTCTCTCTCTCTCCGTCCTCCTCTCCATCTGCCGGCCAGGCACCGAGGCCGCTGACGTTTGTTTCCGTCTTTTCTTTTCCCGTCTTTTCTTCCCCTCCGTACAGTAAACACCTGCACACACGCTGAATGGGGAAAAAAAAAAAACATGATGAATAGCGCTGCTGAAAGAATGGTGACAGCTCTGGAGAGATCCCTTTCACATGCACAACTGCTGAGACAAGGGGTGGTGCGGGAGGCGTGTGTGTGTGTGTGTGTTTGTGTATGTGTGTGGAGGGCAGAATGGGAAGCGCTACTCCAATTTACATAGTCATTCAGTCATTATTTGATGCGTTTGAGTACTCAGATTACTATGTATGGCATCAACTAACATCATTAGTTTTACTTTCATATTTTCGTCATTTTTGTCAGCACAAATAAAAAATACAAAAAGTGAAACTCAGAAAATATGCTGCTAATTGAAAAATGTAAAAAAACACAATCTAAATCTGCTTGAAATAAATGAGATTGGCTTTTCTTGCATTTTAAAACCATTAAAACCATGATGGCAACACACTTGCCATATTGCTATGCCATGGTTATGAAGTGGGGAACGCAAAAGTACTCTAACGATAACCTTTTAATACAAAGTAACTTTGTGATGTAAGTAGTTACTTTTTATGGTAAGTAATTAAGGTAAGTGAAGTAACAAATTACTTTTAAAGTAACTTTCCTTAACATTGGTCATTAGTGTATCTCATCAGTGAGTCATTTCCATGTTTCCTTTTGAATTCTATTTATTATATATGTATATTTTAAGAAATGTACCTGATACTGTTTTGCCGTTCTCACTCTTTTGAATGGCATATGGTAAAAAGATGACTAGTGAATGAGTGAATGACATCATGGGCAAAAGACATACAGTAGATTTGTGGAATCAAACTGACAACATTCTGTGTACATGACATGTATCTTACTCCTATAAGCCAGGCAATATCCCATACAGATTCTAATATATTAATTCTATTCTCGATGCAATATAGCTTCCACTGAGCTGCTAAGCAGAATCCCCCACAAATTTTTTTTTATCACGCTAGCCAACGTCCGACCGTAAAAACACGCGTTAAGCTTGACGTATTGGACAGAATCATGCAAACACTCCCGCAGCCATAAAGTCTATAGCGCCGAACAAAGAATCTCTCACATAAAGTATGAGAGGTATTAGGGCCCGGGCTTGCTGAGTCACTTTGGCTAATGCTCCGATAGATAGACCCGGGGCTCGCTTTTTGGCAGGGAGCTCCCGGAGCAGTCACTGATATGATATACACCGGCTCTTAATACACTCACTGGCTCTCAAATATGTAATGGAGCAAATTAATGCAGTAGCCTCAGACAGAGACACCCAGAATTGAAAACCAATTTAATCAACCTTTGTCTATCTCTGTCATTTTTCCTCCCCTCTCCTTTCCATCAGCTGCCTTTTTTTTTCTATTGCTCTTGGCTTTTTTTTTTTTTTTTTTTTTTTGGAGAGGGTGGAGTGTGGACAGGGCTTGGTATAGCATAGCTGGGAAGAGCTCATCTTTAGCTCTGCTGCCGGGAATTCATGGCAGGATCATTTGTTAGGGCCATACCGCCATATTATGCTAATGCACTGTAATTTTCATCGAGCAATTCTTTGGCACAAAGTCGCGGCAAATAAGGGGCCGAATTCTCAACTGATAGTTTTCAATATGTCGTATATCATCATTAATTGGGGAATGTTGAGTTACACGCTGGATCCAGATTGGATTTTCTTATCCGCGTCCAAAAAACGTGATCCGCCTCTTAATCGCCAACCTCTGGAACGGATTAATGTTAGAGAGAGACGAGGAGAAATCCTCCATAAATCAACAGTTTCTCTTCTAATCAGGAGCCCCGCGAGGGAGAGAGGTTCGAGTGCTCAATCAGAGGATCAAACGTCAGAGGGGGCTTTTTTTTTTTTTTTTTCTTTTTTTTTTCATCTTGGTGCCGACCCAACCCAGATCAGCTGAACCCCGCAGGAGGAGACGGGAATGTCACGCTGCCTCGCGTTCTCCCCCATTTCTCTCTCTTTCTCCTCTGCTGCTGCTTCTCCTATTCGTCATAATCTCTTTCTGCCGGCTCTCTCACGCACATCACACCCATCATGTCTCTTATACTCTTATGGTCTCTCTAAATTCCCCCCCTCCCTCATTCACATCTCATAGAGAAAACATCTCATACGTGCTCGGTGCTTCTTTTAATAGCTTTAGCGGATTGGCATAATCTGGCGAGCCCACGCGTGCTTTTACACGTTAATAGCGTGTCGTACACCGACCCCGGTGGCGCTGCCGTGTTATTAGCGTCTTGTCATTAGTGTGTCGGCCGCCTCCCCTCCATCTGCTGCCCCCCCCCCCCCCTCTCGCCCTCACCCCCGTCTCCCCAGGGCGTTTCTGGGATAGCGTCCCGGTGACCTCTGTGGCGAGGCTGAGCCGCTTAGCGTCGCCACCTGATGGCCGCGCTCGGCACTGTGACAAATCTGCTTACCTGAAGGACAAGGACGGCCGTGCGTCAGCGCTCACTGATCTAATCACGCACGCATGGCTGGACCAAAGCTACGGATGTATGCCAGAGTGCACACCGACACACACACACACACACACACACAAGGACAGAGGAAGTGTGCATGGGTTTCAGAGTACATTGATGTACATGCATGCTCTCAAAAACGCCCAAATGGACAAACACGTTTTGGCAATAGGTCACACATGCTTGCATTTAGACATACAGTACCTAAGCCCATGCAAGTACACACACACACACACACACACACACACACACAGATTTCACAGTATATTCATACACATGCAAGCTCTCAAACACATCCACATGCATGCAAGCATACACACACACACACACATACACACACACGCACACACACATTTCAGAATACATCCATGCTCATGCCTGTGTTCAACACACCTATAGTCGCGTGAGCACATGCACAAAACATGCATAAAGTAACACACACATGAACGGATTTCCAAATACTTCCACACACCTGCATGTATGTGACCTGGTACACACACACACACACACACACACACACACATGGATTTCAGGATATATCCACATATATGTATGTTCTGAAATACACCTACATACATCTAAGCATGGACACACACACACACACACACACACTCGCCACTGGTGCCACCACCACTTTGTACTTAGTGCCATCTTTAATCTTTGAATTCTCTTTCTTTGTCCATCTTCCCCTGCCACTTTCTTCTCTTTTTCCACTCGGCTGGTTTTTCTGCCTGGCACCAGGACTTGAAATAGAACGGCGACAAAATGCATTAGAGGAACAATCAAAGTACCTCCTGAAATAATCTGTTTAGACCCCCTCTTCCTTTTTTTTTGACTCCGCTTTTTTGTTCCTTTGAGTGGGAACTGTCACCTCTCGGCGTATCCCTCTGTGCCCCAACCAAAGCTGGCTTCACAGGTGGAGTGCGACTTAGCCAAGAAGCAGTGACAGAGGAAAAGTAAAAGAGATAGATGATGAGATTAAGAGAGAGAGAGAGAGAGAGAGAGAGAGGGGGAGGAAGAGAGAGGCAGGAAGTATGGGAGAGTGAGACAAAGAGAAGGGAGAGAAAGAAAGGGATTAGAGGGATTTCCCCACTGGAAATGGAGAGGTGGAGGGGTGACACAGGGTGGAACATCTCATCCCCTCTTCCGCTGGACAAAATAGACAAATGGTGTTTGATGGCAGTGGGTTGTCTGAGGTCACAGTCACATAACCGTCTAAGGCATGCAGCAGAAGAGAAGAATGATAATCCAAGATCCTCTCTTAAATGCAGTCATGAGGAACACAATACATCTGTGATTGTACAATAATTAGGCACAGGGATGCAGTTTTCATTTGAGAGCCATTTGCCATGTAGTGTCATGTCAAGAATATATCCCAAACTATCACACTTCAAAAACCCTCAACAAGTCATTTAATCTAGTATGGAGGAAGAGCACATGGATTTCAAAGAATTCAAAGAAAAAATCGACCAATCGGGTAAGAGTTTGTCACTTGTTTCCAATGCGAATCAAGACTTTAAGTGTCATTTTCTTAACACTAGTGGAGTGATCTTCCTTTTACTGCCTTGTTTTTCCTAAAACAAGTGAAACTGCATTGGAAACTAGTAAAATGATCTTTGGTTGAATTATTCACTTGAGAAATAAGATGTTAAGACTGAATATTTGACTAAATGTTATGAAGGTTTTTTAAGATATTGGATGTTAAGTGATGAGAACATCGACTCCAAAATCATCCATTGTTCCCAGCAGATCGTTGGCACTTGTGCTCCATGCTAACACTTTAGCATACACTATGCTGAGTGATAGTACTCCACCAGCATTATTCAAAGACTAAAGACTAGATTAAAAATTGTTCATGTTTTTTTTTTTTTATTACATGCCTTCATTTATGAATCTTCAGATTCATAAATTAAAAAAATGAAATATCATTAAAGCAATACAGCTAATGTAGCCAGATTTTTTTTAGAGCTATTTCAGGTGAGCAACCACGTATTCATCCTCTGTGCAGTGATTTTTACCTGTACATACTCTCCCATCACCCACCACCTTCACTTCCTATGGAAACAAGGAAAGTAGTTCCCACTTCTGAAATAATTAGTGGCCTACTATCACTCAACATAGTGTTTGCTAAAGTGTTAGCATGGAGCACCAGAGCCAATGCTCTACCGGGGACACATGTATGATTTTGGTGTCTGTGTTCTCATCAATTTACAGTTAGTTGACAAAGGGGCCAATCTCCCAAAAACTGTGTATTCCTTTAAGATGGACATATTTTGCAGTGTTATGACCATATCGGCACTCCTGGATACCGAACACCACTGTCTCGCCCATACAGTGTGACTCAGATGGGAGAGAGCCTTCTCCATTTGGGTTGGAGGGGTTTGACATTCTCCTCTGTCTCTCTGGTGTAGCTGTCATATTTAGTTTCTGGTCCCTGTAGAGAGAAAATGGCAGGAGAGGAGAGAGAGGAGAGAGAGGGAGCAATCTCTAAGGACCAAGCTGTCTGCAGAGGGACTGGAGAGTGGCTGAGACAGATAGTGTTACACTGCACCCATGGGAGACAAGGGGATATGACCGGAGGGGTGAAGGGGTGTGTGCGTGTGTGTGTGTGTGGTGTGTGTGTGTGTGTGTGTGGAGAGAGAAAGAGAGAGAGGGAGAGTGGTAGAGAGATAGACAGATATCCACAAAGAGACAGAGTGCATTATGTGTGTGTGTTTAAGATATAGAGATAGATAGTGAAAGACAGAGTGTGTGTGTGTGTGTGTGTGTGTGTGTGTGTGTGTGTGTGGAGGCATCAGAGACCAAGAACAGACAAAAACTACCATCCCTCAGTCAAACTGTCAACACTAGAAAGGCCAAGCTGCCGTCAATTGACTGCCGTTTTTGAAATTTTTAAATTGAAACATGTCAGCTCTTAAAGCGCCACCGCTCTCTGTACAAACCGGTCTAGATAGCTTCTCAAAATCACGTGAGGAAATAGTAGTTATAATTCTATTTACCTGTATGCAATGGGCGGCTTGTTGGCCTTCTCCTAGACTCCCAAAATCCCTCTGGGTGTCTAGTGTGGACCGGTTCCCATGCTCCGTCCCTCCCCGCCTGCCTCTTTTACTCTGAACAGTAGGTGTCAGTGCCGTGTCTGAAGTGGCCGAGTCTATGGTGCAAATGAATGAGCGTCACTCGTTACCCCCCCCCCCCCAACCGTGAAAAGACACTGATGGCATATAGGCAGAGGGAGGGAGAGGTAGAAAGAGAAGAGACTCTAGAGGAGAGAGAGAGAAGAGAGCGTGATGAGAGGGAAGATGCTTGAGAGAGTGGGCGACCGGAAAGTTAGGAGGGCTTTGGGTTTGGAGGAGAGGAGAGGAGAGGAGGAGTGCTATTAAAATGATTAACGGGGAAGAGAGAGGGCAGAGGAGAGTGGAAAGAGTAGAGGGATGGGGGAGAGAGATGAGAGTGTCGGAGGAAGGTCCTTTCATCATTTAGCCTATTCACCGTCAGTAAAACTTAGCCATCAGTACTTCAAATTTGTCATTAGTAACTGTAGAATAGGTGCAGAAAAGTGATTTGTAAAAGCCAAATTAGTCTCTCATACTAGTCATTAAAATTTATTATATAGCAACTATAGTGAAGTTAGTAATCGGCAAAATAGTGAGTCTTGTACTTACTTTTTACTCACTAGTCATTATTCTGCCAGGTTGCAGCTGTATAGTTGCTGTATAATAGATATTAGTTCTAATTTCATAGGCATTAGATTGGGTTTTTATTAGTCACTTTTCTGTTTTTACTCAACAAATTTAATAAATATTTTAATATTAATTATATATAATAATTATATATAAAATTTGTGCTGTTGAGTGTATCAGTTTAGCATTTTCTGCCTGCTTTGCCTGCCAAACAATTCAAAGACCACAATATATGAATTAGTCACACAACTGTACTGTGTTATCCCAATACTTATAGTAATATATGCATGGTGGTACATTGTATTTTCATTCACCAAATAGATTCAATCAGTGAATAAATTGAAGTACTAGTGACTAATTAGGTTTATATCATAGCCACTTTTCTGTTTTAGAATTAGTAATGGTTAATTTCCAGTAAATGCATTTTAGGGAATAAATCATAAAAGGACATGGCATACATGGCATTTGCAGCTGTAAACAGAGAGAGGGAAACTTCAAGAAGACACACACATCCACACACACATCCACACACACACACACACACACGCACCCACATGCCCCCGCTTCCCGGGCCCATGTGCACCACAGCGATGAGTGTTACACATGCAGAGAAAAATGCCTGTAATATCAGATTTGGCAGGAGGAGAGGCGGAGGGAGCGAGAGAGAGAGAGAACAGAGAGGGGGAGGAGGAGAGAGAAACAAGCCGCCGCACCTCGTCTTAAACGCTCTCTCAGAACATTGCAGGCCTCCAAAATGGACTACATCTTCCCAATCATGTAATAAGGGATATGATTTTCCCTTTAGGGGGCGGGAAGCACGACAGCCTCCTGAGGGAAGGAATCTAACCGGTCGCTACACAGTAATACACCAGATATGTTTTTCTTTCTGTCATATTCTTCACCTCCCTCGCTCCGTCTCTCTCCGGAAGCTTTGAGTCACAGTGCTACTGGGTCAATTCCCACTAATTGGGGTCAATGCAGGAATCGAATTGGACTCATATGGGCTAATTCATATGTCTATTTCAGTTGACAAGCCGGGGAATAGGATTTTTTGCCCTGCTAATCCTGCTTGGGTTTTGTGTACTGCTAATATAGTGTGAACTGTCAGGTTTAAGCCCTTTCATTCTCTCGCTGGCGCTCTACTTCGCGATGCGGTCTCCCCCGTCAGAGACTATGATGAAGAGAGTTAGAGTTAGTGGTTCGTGACTTCCGCTTATTTCCTTTTCTCGCAAACGCAAGTCGTTTTCTTTTTATTTATTTATTTATTTTTTTTAAAAACACGGATACTTTCTTCCGTCTCCGCCTCTTTTCTGTTGCTTTCCCTCTCTCTCATTTCCTCTCTACCTCATTACACTTTAATAATGTTCACTTTCCTGATGCTCACGCACGCGCACACACACACACACACACACACTGACTACCATAATGTATAGGGTTTGTCTGGTGTGCGGCGGAGGCCATATGTCCTCTTTGCGGGTAAAGTTTCTCTTATCCTGCCTCTGCAGCAAACTGAGAGGGGAGCAAAGGGCCTATTGTAGCCCGACTCCCTGGGAGGGGGGGGGGGGGGGGGGGGGGGGGGGAGGAGAGGGAGAGCGATGGGAGGCTGGAGAAAGGAGAGATAAATTCTGACTGGGGGCCCTCCTATTGTCACCCTGATTAGAAAATGAAGCAAACAAATGAACTAATTATAGGTGGTGTGTTTGTGTTTGTGTATGTGTGTGTGTGTGTGTGTGTGGATGGATGTGCATGCTTGTTTGCTTGTTTGTGCCTCCCCTCCTCTCCTGGATGATATATGCACAGTATGGGCCTAGCCTTGAATATAAGTCCTAGTTACTTTAACCAAAGTCATCACCACACAGCTCCCTTCGGTGAGTGAAGGCCGGTTCAGAGCGCTCCATTCACACTGCAGTTTAGGCTTTTAGGCTGACGGTCTCATTCAAGGCTCGAGAGACTTCAGGAGACGGTTTATAAAATGGCTCTCGAGGAAAGTACATCAAGAACAAAGTGGTCACTGGACCAGAGGGTTGTGTATAATGGTGAGTAATGTTTCCATTTTTCATGTCTGTGTATACTGCGTACACTAAATATGTAGCTGTTGAGTGTATCAGTGTAACATTTTCTGCCTGCTTGCCTGCCAAATAACTCAAGGCCCACAATGGGAATTAGTCATACAGCTTTACTGTGTTATCTTAATAGCTGTAATTGCGTATGCTCGGTGGTATGTTTCATTTTAAAGGTGCTATGCGTGACATTTTAAGATGAATAAATTACTGCATACATTTTAAGAGGTTAGTAGAATGACCATGAACAAACAATCACTGACACCAAGAAGATTGGCAGCCTCTCAGCTCTACACTGGAAGGAGTGAAAGGCTGATGGAGAAATCACTTCCAACATGTTTATCCTCTTCAGGAAAGCGATGCCAGGGAGGTGGAGGGGGACGTGAAGCTAGGCTTTATGGGAAATGTGGTCTTAATTTTGAGAAACAGCACTAACAATACCACTGGAGTAAGATAGAGGCTACTAATCATCTCCACTATAGTCTCATTCGTTTAAGGTAATTATACCAAGACATCACAATTCATTTGCCAATGATATATTGATGTTTAAGAGTGCTACACATAGCACCTTTAATTACCAAATAAATTCAGACGATGAATTGAGGTGAAGTGCAAGAAGTGACAGCACCGTCAACACAGAGTAAGTCAATATTCTACTATCACCATCATGG